>NC_067406.1:10034386-10206886 GCF_009764475.1 Pristis pectinata
CATTGCAACCTAGGAATATAACTGCACTTATTTATTTGGCTGTAAAGGGAGTCCTCAAACAGTAAGATGTGCGATGGAAATGTAAATCTTTTATACTTTCTATTTAGATCTTTGGTTTGCAAACACTGTTCCCTACACAGCCTCTCAATCCCCTCCATCAGTAGATAATGTCAACGGTGGATGCCACCTCCCTGACCCTACACTCATCTCTGGAGCATCTGGACAACAAAGACACCTACGTCAGACCACTGTTTATTGACTACAGCTCTGTCTTCAATACTATAATTCCAAGCAAACTCATCTCCAAACTCCTAGACCTGGGACTCAACACATCCTTTTGCAATTGGATCCTTGACTTCCTGACTAACAGACCGCAATCAGTAAGGATAGGCAGCAACACCTCTGCAATGATTATCCTCAACACTGGTGCCCCACAAGGCTGCGTTCTTAGTCCCCTACTCTACTCTTGATACACTCACGACTGTGTGGCCAGATTCTGCTCTAACTCCATCTCCAAGTTTACAGGTGATACCACCGTAGTAGGCCGAATCTGAAATGACAATGAGTTGGAGTACAGGAAGGAGATAGAGAGCTTAGTGACATGGTGTCATGACAAAAATCTTTCCCTCAATGTCAGTAAAACAAAAGAGCTGGTCATTGACTTCAGGAAGGGGGGCCAGTGTACATGCTCCTGTTTACATCAACGGTGTTGAGGTTGAGAAGGTTGAGAGCTTCAAGTTCCTAGGAGTGAACATCACCAATAGCCTGTCTTGGTCCAAACACACAGATACCATGACCAAAACAGTGCACCAGCAGCTCTCCTTCCTCAGGAGGCTAAAGAAATTTGGCATGCTCCCATTGACCCTCACCAATTTTTATAGATTCACAAGAGAAAGCATTCTACCTGGATGCATCACAGCTTGGTATGGCAACTGCTCTGCCCGAGACTGCAAGAAACTAGGGAGTTGTAGACACAGCTCAGCACATCACGGAAACCAGCTTCCCTTCTATGGAACTGTCTACACTTCTTGCTGTCTCAGTAAAGCAGTCAACATAATCAAAGAACCCACCCACCCCGGACATTCTCTCTTCTCCCCCCTCCCAAGCCTGAAAGTACATACCACCAGGCTCAAGGACAGCTTCTATCCCACTGTTGTAAGATTATTGAACAGTCCTCTTGTGCAATAATAAACTCTTAACCTCACAGTCACAAGATGCAAAGTGAATCTGGATCCTCTTGCTCAGCACGGCTCACTGATTCACTAAGCGGTGTAATTCCCAAAATGCACTATGTTAACTTTTTATAAGGTTCTGTTTGGACCACAGAGATAAAATGGAATGGAAATGACCTATGGTTGTTCCTCTCACAACTCATCAGCAACATAGTAATGACTCATGTATTTTCTGAGGGAACTGTGTTGTCATTTTATAATGTGCGAACAATTTTAGCACAACCTGCAGGCTGACACTTGAATGCAATTCTGAGGAAACACTGCAGACACCGCAGTACCTCAGTTCCGATGAGGCACCAGAGCATTGGCCTAATTGCAATAATATTCCTGCCACACAAATGTGAGGTGATGACCAAGTTGAACAAGGTTAAGTCTGACCACCTACCTTTATGGTCAACAGTAACACCAATCAACATCCCGAGGTCCTGACTGATGAACTTTGTAGCGGTTAGTGCAACGCTATTACAGCGCCAGCGACCCTGCTTCAATTCCAGCCACTGTCTGTAAGGAGTTTGTACGTTCTCCCCGTGTCTGCGTGGGTTTCCTCCGGGTGCTCCGGTTTCCTCCCACATTCCAAAGACGTACGGGTTAGGAAGTTGTGGGCATGCTATGTTGGCGCCGGAAGCATGGCCCCCAGAACACTTGACGCCAAAGATTTGTTTCACTGTGTGTTTCGATGTACATGTGACTAATAAAGCTATCTAAAAAAATCTAAACTCCACTTTAACTTTGAATCAAGGGTTGGCGTTGGGTCTGGCTTGAACTGTGTCGCAATTTTAAGCCCAAGCAGACCTCTAATGCCCTTCTTCCACCACCAAGGGTGCTTGTGAATTTCCCTCTCGGCGTGCTGTAGTCTTTCTGCTGGAGGTGCTCCCAGCGTGCTGTTGGGAGGGAGCGCCAGGATTTACACCCAGCGGCAATGAAGAATTGGCAATATATTTCCCAGTCAGAATGACATTGACTTGGATAGGATTTTGAAGATGGAGGCGTACATCCTTCGTGTACCTGCTGTGTGTTTCAATAACATCATCTGGAATGAAAGCTTCAGTTGCAAAGCCAGTACTTATTGTCCATCCACAATTTCTCTTGAGAAGATGGTGAGCAGCCTTCTTGAATCACAGCAGTCCTCCTGGTGAAGATACTCCCACAGTGTTGCTGGGGAAGGAGTTACAGGACTTAGACCGAGCAACGATGTGGTATATTTCTAAGTCAGTATGATGTTGACCTGGAGTAGAACCTGCTAACGATGGAGCAAAGAATAAACCGCTGGAACAACTCAGTGGGTGAGGTAGGATCTGTGGAGGCAGAGGGATGATCAATGTTTCAGGTCAAGACCCTAGACCAGTCCTGATGTAGAGTCTCAAACCCTCCAAGTCCATGTCTGACCTGCTGAGTTCCTCCAGCAACAAACAATCTGCTGGAGGAACTCAGCAGGTCAGGCAGCATCCGTTGGGGTGGGGGGAGGGGGGAAGGAACTGTTGATGTTTTGGGTCAAAACCCTGCATCAGGACTGAGAGTAGAGAGGGGAGGTGGTGAGACAGGGGTCTGAGGTGGTTGGTGGACTGAGGAGGGGTGAAAAATGAAGGGCAGATTGAGCCAGTTAGGGGAGGGGTGTAGATGGAGTTGGGAGACAAGAGGCAGGTGACTAATAGATGCAGGCGGACAAAAGAGGCAGATGCAGCGAGGTACGGGGAGAGGAGGGTGACGGTGAAGACAACTAGGCGGTAAGCAGGAGCACAAAGGCTACTGGTGCTAGAATCTGATAAGTAAGGAAGCTGATATTGGGAACCGTTGGGGACCGATGGATAGCTGATGGATCCAGAGATTGTGTTTCATAGAAACAGAAACCTGTTTGATTTTTGCTCCAGATTACAGCATCTGCAGTCTCTTGTGGGTTTGAAAGCTGCTGTCATAGTAATCTAGGTGAGTCACCGCAGTGTATTATGTGGACAGCACATACTGTAAACATTGTGTGCCAGTGCTTCAGGGAATGAGTCATCATGAAGCATCTCGGCCCGAAACATTGACTGTCCATTTCCCTCCATGGATGCTGCCTGTCCCGCTGAGTTCCCCCAGCATTTTGTGTGTTGTTTCAGGGAATTAATGTTTAGGATGGTGGATTGGGTCTCAGTCAAGTGGGCTGCTTTGTTCGAGGTTATGTCAAGTTTCTCGAAAGTTGTTGGAGATGCATTCAGTCAGTTAAGTGCTAACCACTCCCCGAGTGACTCCAGATATAAGTCATGGAGACAGAAGTTGACCACTTGGCTCCACGTGCCTGCTCTGCATATCAAGAAGATCATAGCTGAACTTTTACCTCAGCACTGCTTTCCCAAATTGACCATGTCCCTTAATATCCAAAATTTGAATGATCCACCAGTGTATTTGACTCTCTAGTAATTGCAATGTAGTAACAAATTCAGAAAGCAAAATCACTCTCCTGACTTAAACCCTGAAAAAGGTAGAAAGGTTTTTTGATGTAGGTCAAAGGTCGGTGTATACCCAACCTCTGATTAGTCACAATGGTTACCTACGGGTCCAATCAAAGTTCATCAGTCAGAACCTTGGGATGTTGATGGGTATTGCTGTTGACTATAAAGGTCGGTTGCTAGGGTTAATTCTGTTCAACTCAGTCACCGTCTCACACTTGTGTGGCAGGAATGTTATTGCCAGGAATCAGCTGAAGCCTGGATGTTCATCAGGCCTTGTTGCATGCTACATTTTAGAGAATGCTTTAATCCCTCATTGGAACTAAGAGTATTGAACAGTTCCCTAGTACGATGAAGTGGACTCTTGACCTCACAATCTACCTCGTTATGACCTTGCATATTATTGTCTACCTGCAATGCCCTTTCTCTGTACTGTAACACTTCATTCAGCACTTTTAATGTTTTTATCTTGTACTATCTCAATGCACTGTTGCAATGAATTGATCTGTATGGACTGTGTGCAAGACAGGATTTTCGCCGCAAGATATAAGATTTCTTTATTGGTCACATGTTTAAGTTAAACATAAATTAAACATAAATTATACACAATTTTTACGGAAAAGAAACACAATTGGAACAAAAAGAAATAAAGTCAATTTCAGTGCAAAGTGATCAAAGTGGTCACAGTGTTGCTAAACTGTAGTGATTAGGATTATGCTGGTTGGTGTAAAAACTGAATGGTTGAAGGGAAGTAGTTGTTCCTGAACCTGGTGGTGTGGGACTTCAGGCTTCTGTACCTCCTGCCTGATGGCAGCTGTGAGAAGATGGCATGGCCGGGATGGTGCAAATCTTTGATGATGGATTTTGCCTTCCTGAGGTAGCGCCTCCTGTAGATACTACCGATGGTGGGGAGGGATGTGCCCATGATATATGGGACTGAGTCCACTACTCTCTGCAGCTTCTTACGTTCCTGCACATTCAAATTGCCGTACCAGACCATGATGTAACCAGTCAGGATACTTTCAACAGTAGATCTGTAGAAGTTTGTTAGAGTGTTCGGTGACAAGCCAAATCTCCTAAGAAAGTAAAGATTCTGACACGCCTTCCCTGTGATTGCATCCATGAGCTGGGTCCAAGACGGGTCATCTGATGTGTTAATGCCCAGGAATTTAAAGCTGCTGACCCTCTCCACCACTGATACCCCAATGTAGACTGGCACATGTTCGCCCTCCTTCCCCTTCCTGAAGTCAACGATCAGCTCTTCAGCTTTGCTGATATTGAGCGAGGGGTTGTTGTTGTGGCACCACTCAGCCAGGTGTCCTATCTCGCTCCGGTAAGCTGATTCATCATCACCTGCAATTCACTGGCATGAGAGTGGCCATTTCAAGGATACCGTTCACATGCAGTGATGCTGGGTGGGTTGAATGGGCAAGCCAATGGGGAGGATCAATCTGAACCAATACCAAGTGTTTTGACAGGTTTGTATCTAGCACAACCTGAGCCCAGGACTTCATTGTGTACTACTTGGCTCTGCTCAGGTATTCCAACTCCAATTTCCATTCCAATTCAATTCCAATTCCAGGTTCCAATGAGGGATCTGTGTTATCCATGCATAGACAGTAAAAAGCAAAATGGTTTGAAAACCTTGAGTTTTCTCTTGAGCCACACTTGAAGGGATCTCATGTTGATGATGCCAGTGTGAGCAATGTCATAGACTCACAGAGCCATACAGCAGGAAACAGGCCCTTCAGCCCAACTGGTCCATGCTGAATGGTCCAATGCGGCAGGTGCACATCCCCAGGGTAGACAAAAAAACCTGGAGCCAAGTAAACAAACTAAAATAGGATAAAAAATCCCCACTTAACTCATAAGCTTCTTTACATCTTTGAGAAGCGAAGGGGAAATTTTAAGAGTTGTTTTTTTCTTGCTCCCAACAAGGAATACTATGAATTGAGAAATATCTTATGAGTCTGAAGGTTTCAATTTTATGATGAAAAGTTTTTGGTAACTTTTTCCCCTCAAGGGTAGTATTGGGAATTGGAATACTTTCCCAGTTTTCCACAACATTAGCATCAAACGCTTGCAAATCATTCCCAGAATAACCACCCTCATACCCTCTGTCCAATGCTACACTATGCAGCAAAGTGCCACTTCTCAATTCTTACTTCTGCTCCAGTACTTTGATTTCATACTGTGGCCCAGAGCCATTCAGCCCATCTATATTGAATCATACGATCAGCACAGCATAGAAGGAGCCAATTCAGCTCAATCAAATCCATGCCATCTCCTTATAAAGCAATCTAATCTGCCTTATTCCCCAGTGAATTATTTTTCCTTAAGTGTCTATCCAATGCCTTTTTCATAGCCCTGATTGACGCTGCTTCTACCGACTTTATTGGTAATCTTTTCCTGATCAGAACAACAATCTCTGTGTCCCTCACATTGAATTTACATCCACTGGTCCATTCATATGAAAGTTACATAGAACATACAACATAGAACAGGACAGCACAGTAACAGGCCCTTCGGCACATATTATGGGCATGCACAAGGTGAGAGTGGGAAAGTTTAAAGGAGATGTGTGGGGCAAGTTTTTTACACAGAGAGTGGTGAGTGCCTGGAATGTGTTGCCAGGGGTGGTGGTGGTGGAGGCAGATACAATAGAGATGTTTAAGAGGCTCTTAGATATGCACATGAAAATGCAGAGAATGGAGGGATATTGGGGCAGGCATGGTAGTGCAGCGGTTAGCATAAAGCTATTATAGTGCCAGCGAACAGGGTTCAATTCCAGCCACTGTCTGTAAGGAGTTTGTATGTTCTCCCCATGTCTATGTGGGTTTCTTCTGGGTGCTCCGGTTTCCTCCCACATTCTAAAGACGTACGGGTTAGGAAGTTGTAGGCATGCTATGTTGGCGCTGGAAACGTGGCAACACTTGCGGGCTGCCCCCAGAACACCCTAAGCAAAAGATGCATTTCACTGTGTTTCAATGTACATGTGACTAATAAAGATATATTATCTTATCTTATCTTACCATTCTCTGGGTAAAAAAACTGCCTCGCACATCTCTTGAAACAATTATTTTATCCTCATGGAGACACAAGAAATTTTGCAGATGCTGGAATCTGGAGCAATATGCAAAAAGTGCTGAAGGAACAAAGAATGAGTTGAGATTTAGACAGGAGTCATTCATTTTTGAATTGTGACCAATTATGTAAGAATCGCTCTGGGCAATTTTGACACAGTAAAATCCCACAAGAAAGCACTATGAGAATGACCAGATAATCTGTTTATTTACTGATGTTGATTGAGGGGTACAAATCAGCTAGGACATTGGATGAGGGAATGGAACCTACCTGCTCTTCTTCAAAAGTAACAATGTAGAATCTTCTACATCCCAGCTACATTTTAACATCTGAAAGGCGGTGAGTTCGATGCTCTTGAGTGTCACTATTTTTGTGTCCGCTTCGATATGTTCAAATCCCCAGATTTGAATTTACAACCTTGAGAAGCAAGAGGGCTGCTCCCATGAGTCACAGTTGAGTAGAAATTAATGAATCACCAGAAGCTCCATTTCCCTCAGAAAATGTCATGCTTTGTCTTGTCAAGTGGGAGTGAAATGTGACAAGATTTGTAGAAAGTGGGCTGGTTCTCATTCCTCAACCACAAATTAAAATTGATTATTTCACCAGTTACTTTTCTTGTGACTTTGCTTTGCATAAGTTGGTTGCCATATTTTTTGTAACATTAGTGGTAAAGTGCTTTGGGCTATCCTGAGGTTGTAACCAAGTGCAATATAACACAATATAACTTCACAGCTTTGCCCCAGTTTAACTTAGTGATCCCTGACCACCATTTATTTCCAGATGCACCAATTTCCTCCTCATTGTTGGGCTACTCTATCTTCCCTGCCTCCTCCTAATTCCACTGTCATCGATGTTTAGAGCAGAGGAGGTAATTTGGTCCATTGTGCTCATGTTGGCCAAAGTAGAGTTACTTAGGTGAATCCCATCACCCAGTCTTCAAAGCCTTGCAAGTTCAAGTGGTCATCAAGGTACACTTTAAGGCAGTGAGTTCCAGATCCCCATAATTCTATGGGGGAAAGGGAAACTTCTCCAGCTCCCTATTAATCCAATACTATGCAATTTAAATCTACCACCATGTGGTTATCAACAATACTGCCAATGGTTATGGGCCTTTCCTGTTCAGTTTGTCAAAGCCTACCATTGCTTTGTAAGATAAGATAAGATCTTTATTAGTCACATGTACCTCGAAACATACAGTGAAATGCATCTTTTGCGTAGAGTGTTCTGGGGGCAGCCCGCAAGTGTCGCCATGCTTCTGGCGCCAACATAGCATGCCCACAACTTCCTAACCTGTAGATCTTCTGGAATGTGGGAGGAAGCCGGAGCACCCGGAGGAAACTCAGTCAGACACGGGGAGAACGTACAAACTCCTTACAGACAGCTGCGGGAATTGCACCCATTGTATAAATCAATTAAATCTCACATCTATCCCAAAGCAAGAGAGGGGTTGAGCAGGCTAGGACTTTATTCCTTGGAACATAAAAGACTGAGGGGTGACTTTACAGAGGTAAAGCTCTGTAAAGTCACCCCTCAGTCATGAGTGGTACAGATAAAGTGAACACACACAGTCTTTTTCCCAGGAAAGGGGAACTAAAAACTAGGGGGCATAAATTTAAGGCGAGAAGGGGAAAGATTTAAAAGGGATCTGAGAGGCAACTTGTTCACACAGAGGGCGGTATGTATATGGAATGAACTGCCAGGGGAAGTGGTTGAGGCAGGTACGTTAAAAGACATTTGGAGAAGTATGTGGATAGGAGGGGTTTAGAGGGATATGGACCAAACATGGGCAAATGAAGTTGAGGTTACAAGCTGATCAGCCACAATCTTATTAAGAGGCAGAAAAAGTGGCTTACTCCTGCTCCTAATTATATTTGTATGAATTCCCCATTCTTTTGCGATCTATCTAGTCTGACTATATTGCTCTTGTTACCTATATATGCTGCCTGGACTTCCCTTAGATCTCACGGAGTTTCTCTAAGTGAATCAATCAGTTGTCATTCAATCTCACTAAGGGAGAACCCCATAGTACAATCACTCATGGGACTGTTCACATGTGGTTGATTTAGGTGGTTGCAGAGACTTCAGTCCCTGCTGTTTGTTCCTCCATTCCCCAGTGATGTTTTAGTTATTTCTTCAGAACAGTCCCCACCAACTGGTCAAGTGCAACACAGGAACATAAAGGTAGTCTGCTTTGTTGGGGTTCAAACCTTCAGAAGGCAGCAGGAAATCAACAGCTGTAGATGCTGGAAATATGAAAAAAAATCTGGAAATGTCTGGAAATAGTCAGCAGATCAGGCAGCATCTGTAGAGAGAAGCAAGGTTAATATTTCAGAACATTAACTTTTCGTATCTCTCCACTGACTGACCTGCTCAGTGTTTCCAGCTTTTAACTTTCTGGTCAGGATGTGAATCAGGGGCTAGGTGGGAGTGGAAGGAAGAACAGTTAGTGTAGCAGTTAGCGTAACGCTATTACAGCGCCAGCGACCCAGGTTCAATTCCGGCCGCTGTCTGTAAGGAGTTTGTATGTCCTCCCCGTGTCTTCGTGGGTTTCCTCTGGGTGCTCCGGTTTCCTCCCACATTCCAGAGACGTACGGGTTAGGAAGTTGTGGGCATGTTGTGTTGGCGCTGGAAACGTGGCGACACTTGCGGGCTGCCCCCAGAACACTCTACGCAAAATCTGCATTTCACCTTGTGTTTCGAAGTACATGTGACTAATAAAGATATCTTATAAAAGGTTATTAAAAATACAGGTGGAAAGGTTGAAAGGAGGAAAGTGTGATTCACGCTTCTGTAATCAACTTCCGCTGCTCTGAGAGAGATTACACAATCTCAACAATAGTTTGGAGCCCATCTTCTCGCGGATTCACTTCTACAGTTGCCTGGTTCTACATCTGGATCGAACAAACCCTGTTTCAATCCAATGCACTTTAGATGCAAACTTCAAGGAGTTATATTGCCGGAAGCATTCCCCGAATTCACAATTCCTTTCATGAGGAATGGAAGAGGATGTGCATCAGTACATCATCTCTCAAACACTATCTATTCATCTGATAATCGGAATGCCCGGCTGTCTGAAGCCTCCTGCACCTATTCTGCTCTAGAAATTAGAACACGTGATCTTAGCTGACATGGTACCACTAAAGAGGCAGTGCTGCATTATCAGAGGCTCTGATACTGGACTGAAGCATAGGCAGGATAGAGTTGACTGGGACATGAGAGAGAATGGGTTACAGGGAACTAAGTGGGGAAATGGGACTGGTGGGATTGCTCTGAGAGCTGCCATAGACTTGATGGGCTGAATGGCATCCTTCTAAAGAATAAACCTAACTGAGAGTCTGCCCTCTCAGGCGTAAGGAAAAGATTCCAGGATACTATTTCAATGAATAGTGGTTGAGTTCTCAGTGTTAGACAATATTCGTCCCCCAGCGAACAGCAATAAGCAGATTGTCTCGTCATTATAGAACATAGACCATAGAAAATTACAGCACAGTACAGGCCCTTCAGCCCATAATGTTATGCTGACATTTAGATCTCTAAGATCTATCTAACCCTTCCCTCCCACATAGCCCTCCATTTCTCTTTCATTCATGTAGGCTGTCTAAGAATCTCTTAAATGTTACGAATGTATCTGCCCCCAACAACCTCTGCCAGCAGTGCGTTCCACGCACCCACCACTCTCTGTGTAAAGAATTTACCCCTGACATCCCCCTTATAGCTTCCTCGAATCACCTTAAAATTATGCCCCCTCGTGTTCGCCATTTTTGCCCGGGGAAAAAGTTTCTGACTGTCCACTCAATCTATGCCTCCATCACCTCGCTGTTTGTGGGATCTTGCTATGCACAAGCTGGCTGTTGTTTTTTTTCCCCGACATCACGCAAGTGACTCCCCTTCAAAGTTCATTGTAAGTGGTATTTTGCTATGTCCTGGGATTTGTGCAGGATGGTTTAACAACGCAAATCTTTCATCATCAGTGTCCACAAATGTAATGCCCATGTTGGCTTCTCACAATGATTGGGTTGACATTTAATGGTTCAGATCAGATGATCTCTAAATCAACCGTTTGCAAGGCCGTGTTCTCAGGAGTGTGAGCGCGGAGATGGAATTGTTGGATTGGTTTCCCTCAATAGATCACCATCTATTGGCATTAGTCAGAATTGCACTTAACAATCAGCAGGGACATAATAGGATTGAAATTCTCCTGGCTGACCTGTCCATCCTCGCAACTGAAGGGATCTTCACTTGACTGAATTGGCTGAGATCTTGTAGAAATAGAAGAATTCTGCTTTCTAGACTGGATGTCAGCATCAGACACTCTCAGAAATGATTA
This sequence comes from Pristis pectinata, assembly GCF_009764475.1. Taxonomy (NCBI): domain Eukaryota; kingdom Metazoa; phylum Chordata; class Chondrichthyes; order Rhinopristiformes; family Pristidae; genus Pristis; species Pristis pectinata. The sequence goes on from NC_067406.1 coordinate 10,045,456, forward strand.
CTACATGTAACTGCACTGTGTAATGAATTGATCTGTACGAACAGTATACAAGTTTTTCACTGTACCTCAGTACAAGTGACAATAATAAACCAATACCAATACCAATTGGGAATATCCTCGGGACTGAAAGGCCATAGTGGTAAATTCCTGCTCGAAATAGGCTGTCCTGGAATTTTGTCCCAAGGGCTATGGCTTTTAAGTTTCAATCAGGGGTGCAGAGGGTTGCTATAGGTTTAGTTTCATCTGCCTCTAAAAGAGAGGGAGGTGGGTGAGCTGGGTGAGATTTCCTCCCACCATTCTTGTACAAGACTCAACAAAACCTCCCTGCTAAGAACTGGCATGACCCCCTTTCTCCCATCCGTCAAAAGAATGAGGTTACCTCACCAAAAGACAGGAAGCTTCAGGACTCTCCACGGTTTCTAATTGCATGGTAGGGTGGTCCTTAGGAGTCCGCAGTACAAGGACCAAGCTGGAAAAACTGAGGGCAAGGTCCTCAGAAACATGGATTGGAAAGGTGATGGGCCAAACGTTGGCAAATGGGTCTAGCTTGGATGGGGCATCTGGGTCAGCATGGACCAGTTGGGCCGAAGGGCCTGTCTTCGTGCTGTGCAACTCTAAGGTCACCTGAACTGGTCACTTTCAGGAGCTGCTGCCCTGGACTGGTCTTGCTGTTGGTCCACCTTTAGGATTCTGATGAGCCATAATCTGGTCTTTCTCAGATTTTGCTCCCAACTAGTCAGCCACTGGCAGACCTAGTCTCAAAGGTCAATTTCTCATTGCCTGACCCAGTGGTAAGCCTTGACCCCAATTCTTAGAAGATCACTTCCTCCCACTTCTGATCCTGACACCCCAACATGATGTTTCTCAATGAAACTGTGAGATTAGCAGATCACAGGGCTGACTCATTAGTGGAATAAAAGATCCCTTGTCTGCTATTTTGAAAGAGAACCAAAAGTTGTCCTCAGTGTCTCAGTAATAGTTAATCCCTTAGTCCATGTTTCCACATTCCATATTTCCTTGCGACATGGAAGGCAACCATTTTAGCCCATTATGCCAGATCACAAATTTAACGCCATTCCTTGTAATTTATTTTCCCTATACTCCTATTAACTCCCCCAGATTCTACCACTCAACTTCACCCTTGGGGTAATTTAGATGAGCAAATTAACCCTACTGGTCCATACATCTTTGGATTGTGGGGACACCCAAGAGGAAACCCATGCAGTCACAGGGAGAACATGAAAGCTTCAGGTGGACAGCACCAGCGGACAGGATCGAACCTAGGTCACAGGAGACAGTGTTGCTGTACCAACGATATCACTGTGGCACCCTTGACATCAATAAATCAAATGATCTGCTCATTTGCTGTGTGTGAGAGTTTGTTGCCACAATTCTTATATCAACATACTTCAATAATTGCTTCAACACTGGCCACACAGTCCCGGGACATTCTGGGGGTCTTGAAAGATTCCTTATCTTACTACTTCATTCCTTATTTTGTTCCACATTCCTTATTTTGCTTCTTAATGTCAGAAGATTTTTGGGTTCCAGTTACCCTTGAGATGTTCTAACAGCAATATCTATTCTGATGCTGTATTGTGGGAACCACGAATATTGGTGTCCAACATTTCCAGTTTAACAACAGCAATCACCTGTCATCACTGAGGGCAAAGCCTTCAGGATGTCCTGGGATTGTGAGAGATGATATGTCAATGCCAGCTGTTCTTTCCCTCTATAAGGTAAAGCAGCCGAGTAATATTGTAGTTCCACATATCTGTACGTCCTCTGGCTATTTCGTCAACATGGTGCCTTCCTTTTTATTGTTCTCGACTCATAAGAGTTATAGAGTCATACAGCATGGAAACAGACTCTTTGGCTCATCTTGTCCATGCCGGTCAAGATGCCCATCTAAGCTAGTCCCAATTACTTACACTTGGCCCCACTTGTCCACGCTGACCAAGATACGCATCTAAGCTAGCCCCATTTGCCCGCATTTGGCCCATATACCTCCAAACTTTGCCTATCCATGCACTGGTCCAAATGTCTTTTAAGCATTCTTTCTCTCCTAACCCTACTGTTGAAAGTCTCCCTTTCTGTTTACGAAATCTTCTCAAATGATTACTCTTTTCCAGTTCTGTGTGAGAGGGAGTGCTGGTCCTGAAAGCAGTGGATGATGAGAAGTGGGAAGCATTCTACACCAAATTTAGGTCCAAGGAGACTTGTGGCATGAAAACAGAAGGAGATGGGGGCTACTGGTGCAAATGGAAATGGTGGCAACATTTTAAAGTGGAAATCCTTCTCTTTGAGTGCTGGTGGCAGAGAACGTGGGTGGGGGAAAACGTTTAAGGTGGGATACAGGACAGGAAGGAAGTTGTTTGCACTCTCAATGGATTCTGTTAATGTCCGTGCTTTGAATAATTGAGCAGTGAGAGTCAGCATTAACCTGGTTGAGGGGTTTTTAATTTTTTTTTCGCCTTTGAAGTTTCCTAGAAATGGAAGAATTTTTTTGTGTGTAATCAGCAACTCTCTGCCATGGATTGGCGTAATCCATATTTGGTTATGTGGGGGTGTAATCCTGTATAAAACTTCATCCACTCTCAATAGAAGGTTAGTGAATATCTCCAAAGCAACATAACCAGTAAGGACAACAAAGGGCATCAAGGTACGTGAAACTAGATTCCAAATTTGGGGCTATCAAATAGTCTTGGACAGTAAATATATCTGATAGTCTTGGATAGTAAGTATAACAGAATTTATGTTTAATTTCTGTTCTGTTGCAATTATGCTTTATCTGTACCTTTTTGTAGAATAGCATTTTAAACATTTTAGTTCTTTTATTTATTTTAGTTGTGAAATTGTAAAAAATGTAAAGAAATTTGTCATAAAAAGCAAATTTTGCTGTAGATGTTAATTAACACTTTAAAAGTGGAGAGACTCTTTCATCTGTGCAGAATTATTAATTGATCTAACTGTTCCTTAAGTAAGTGAACTATGGATCAAAAGCATTGTTTGTGTCTACTTCTGATAGGTTTCTTAAAATAATTCAGTTTTTATTTGAAGCAAAACTGATTCATTAATTAACCAGCACAACAGATCACTTTGCTATTGTTTAAGTGTTGCAGATTTAGAGTTCTACTACATGGTAGCAAAGTTTAAACATTTACCAAACCTTCTGTCATGATAAATTGCTGGATGATCACAGAGTTGTTGGAAAATCAAATAAAAGACTACAGATGCTAGAAATCTAAAATAAACACAGCAAATGTTGGAAATACTCAGCAGGTCAGTCTGCATCTGTGGGTTGAAGACCCTTTATCAGAACCACTGGAATTACTCTGGCATAGAGGAGGCAATTCAGCCTATCAGGCTCTTGACAAGCCCCTCTATAGAACAATTTATTCAGACCTATTTCTCTGCTTTTTCCCTGTAGCCTTGTAAATTGTTTTCCATCAAGTAACTATCTAATTTCCTTTTGAATCTGCTTCCATCACCTTAAGTGAGTTCCAGATCGTAATACATGTCTGCATAAGAAATGTGTTTCTCCACATCTCCTGTGGCTCTTGACTTCTAATCTGGACTCTTTGATCCTTGAACTGTCCATTAATGGGAAACACTTATCTCTATTTATGCTATCTAAACCAGTCTCTAATAATCTGCCCCAGTTTTTGCTCCAGGGAGAAAAACCCCACCCCCTCCAGTCTAACTTCAGTTGAAATCTCCCAACAGTGGAACCATTCTAAGAAGTCTTTTCTGCAATAAAAGCAGAAAGTGCTGGAAATACTCAGGCAGTAATCTGTGGAGGGAGAAAGACAGTCAATCTTTCAGGCTGACGATCTTTTCTGCACTCTCTAAAGGCTCTTTACATCCTTCCTGAGGTTAGATTACCCAGATTGTATGATGTAGTCCAGCCCTAAACAATGCTTTATAGAGGCTTAAATAACCTTCCTGTGTTTTGCAGTATTGTATTTATTCTGCATTGCAACACCTTGTTCTTTCTCCTGAAGAATGCCAAGAGCAAAAAGTAGCTGCATACATTGATTATTGACTGCAATCCCACAAAATTGCAACCCAGCAAAAGTTCTCTGCTCTGCAGCAAGAAAACTGCACATACAGACCATACATTATTGTGTTCTTTATTATTGTTCGTTAATCAAAGTAATCTACCTCACAAAATTTATTAATTAAAACCCAGGTGAGCAAGCTGAGTGACTTCTAAGATATTTGGTATTGGTATGTTATTGTCAATTGTACCAAGGTACAGTGAAAAACTTGTCTTGCATACTGTTTGTACAGATCAATTCATTGCACAGTGCAGATACAGATTTTTTCGATATTTCGACATGCTCGAAATTCCTCTATCTGCTTATGTACCAGTATCTTTACAAACCAGCTGCCAATGGAACAGGAGATGTGTTCCTGAGACACTAAGGTATCGAAGCTACCCTAATGCAGCAGCTGTAGGTACCAAAAAACTCATTTTGAAAGTTAGCAGGTTTAAGCTATCTAAAGGATTCTCCTAACTTCTTAAACAATCATCATTGATTAGTAGCTTTAAAATTTGCTTTTCTTAAGACATTACTATTCTGTTTACCAAACAGTGGAGTCCAAAACTAGAGGGCATAGATTTAAGGTGAGGGGGTTAAAAGGGACCTGAGGAGCAACTTTTCCACACAGAGAGTGGTGGGTATCTGGAACGAGCTGTCAGAGGAAATGGTTGAGGCAGGTCCATTATCAACACTTAAAAGGCACTTGGATAGGAAAAGTTTAGAGGGATATGGCCAAATGCTGACAAATGGGATTAGCTCAGTTAGGCACCTTGGTTGACATGGACGCGATGGGCCAAAAGGCCTGTTTTCTCTGCTATATAACTCTATGACCCTATCAAAGCCACACTTTTTTCTGCTTTAGTTTGCTTTTCTCTCTAATGTTTCATCTTCTGATCATAGGAACATCAGACACAGAAGCACTTGGCCCCTTCTGCCTACTTTGCTATTTCATAAGACCCCGGCTGTTTTACCTGAACTCCTCTTTCCTGCACCAGTCCCAGATCCAAAAAGCTTTCAACCTCTGCTTTGAATGTACCCAGTAACTGAACCTCCTGGGTGGAGGATTCCAAAGATTCACCACCCTCTAGGCAAAGAAGTTTCTATTCATCACTATCTTGAATGGTTGACCACTCATTTTGTGACTGTGACTCCTGGTCTTAGACTCCCCAGCCAGGAGAAACATCATCCCTGCATCTACCCTCTCAAGCCCCAGAATAATTTTGTACGTTTCACTGAGATCACCTTTCATTCTTCTGAACTCTTTCTTTTACTCCAATTGCTCCCTACTCTTTGCTTGAGCAATGTTCTTCTGGAAGCTTGGTTTATCGTAGGTTTAATGAAGAGAAGGTACTACTTTTTGAAGCTTAGAAATCATGTAGTTTGAAGCCACACAAAATGTTGTGAATTCGAGCTCTACTCCGGAGATGTGAACATAAAATCAGGAGTGCCACTGCCGTGCGTACTCAGACTGCAATCCTCAATTGAGATTCAAACCACGCTCCACTTGTTGGTGAGTCATTCTTTAGTTGCTTGTGGGAGGTAGCTGTACATAGTCCTCTGTATTTGCCTATCATTCAGGAGTGGCTATGTTTCAGAAGTACTTCTATGACCGTGAAGTGCTTCGATCCATCCTATGATTGTTGATATTGTCCACCCCACATTGCCCTGGAGAAATTGAAGCACTAGAGTCTTCTGGTGAAGATACTCCACTGAATAGATCCAGGATTTACACCAACCAATGATGAAGGACTGGAAATATTTCCCAGTTATCATGATGTGGGACATAGACTGGTGGTGGTGCCACTATGTGTCCATTGCCCTAGTCCTTCTTGATGGTAAAAATTGAGGGGTTGACAGATGCTATTAGGGCGGCCTAACTGAGTAACAGCTATGTATTTTGTAGATATCACACACGGCAGCCATGCCACAGTAGCAGTGGAAGGAGTGGATGTTTTAGAGTGGCAGACGGGAATGAGATTGAATGGATTGTTTTACGAGGGGCTGGAATGGACCTGATGGGCCAAATAACAGTTTTATGGTTCTAAATCCGCAAAGAGTGCAAAGAAGACTTACGAGGATGTTGCCAGGACTCAAGGTTCTGAGTCGTAGGGAGAGGTTGGGCAGGCTAGGGTTTTATTCCTTGGCGTGTAGGAGACTAAGGGGTGACCTGATAAAGGTGTATGAAATCATGAGGGGCATAGATAGGTTGAATGCACATGGTGTTTTTCCCGGGGAAAGGGAATCAAAAACTAGAGGGCATAGGTTTAAGGTAGGAGGGGAAAGATTTAAAAGACACCTGAGGAGCAACTTTTTCACCTAGAAGGTGATGCATATGTGGAACGAGTTGCCAGAGGAAGTGGTCGAGGCAGGTACAGTAACACCATTTAAAAGACACTGGGACAGGTACATGGATAGGAAAGGCTTCGAGGGTTGTGGGCCAGACACAGGCAACTGGGACTAGCTTAGATGGGCATCTTGGTCAGTATGGACCAGTTGGGCTGAAGGGACTTGTTTCCATGCTGTATAACTTTGACCATGAATCTTATCTATGAGCACTAATCTATCAGTGTGGTAGATGGTATTCAGGAGATTTCCTTGCTGATGTTTGATCTGATGTCAGGAGTCTGTAATGGGTTTAGGGTCAAGGTTGAATCCTTTCAAGACTACTCCTAAAAGTCTAGAAACCATTATGCTAACCAGTGCTCTGAGTCTGCTCTTATAGTGGGACAGGAAGAACCCAGGGACTATGATGGAATGGAAGGCAAAACAGATGTCCTTCCTTGAAGGATATTTGTGAACCAGATATATTTTCACAATAGTTGGTAGTTTCACAGTCATCTACAGCTGGACTGAGTTTAGATTTATTTAAAAAAAAACATCTTATTTAAATAATTGAATTTAAATTCCAGAGCAGGTCTGGGATTATACTTCTGGTGTGTTAGTCCAGACTATAGAAATACCAGGTTTTCATGATGTTTCTGCCTTGAACTCTTTCGCAATCATCTTATGGGACAAACCTGCTTTAATATTTCATTCAAAAAGGGGCACAATTCTAAAAGAGGTATAAGAGGAGGATATGGTGATATGTGCATAATTTATTGAAGTTAAATAAAAAGCATATGGGACCCTGGGCTTCATAAGTAGAGGAATTGTACAAGAACAAGGAAGTCATGATGAATCTTTATAAAATTATGGTTTGTTCACAACCAAAGTACTATATCGAGTTCTGGGTGCCAGTACTGCATTCAATTCTGGTCACCCCTTTATAGGAAGGATACCTGCAATGCACTTCCCTGTAGCTGTGACACTTTACTCTGTATTCTGTTATTGTTTTTACCCTGTACTACCTCAATGCAGTGTGTAATGAATTGATGTGTATGAATGGTATGCAAGACAAGTTTTTCACTGTACCTCGGTACAAGTGACAATAATAAACCAAGACCAATACCGATGGAGGCTTTGGAGAGAGTACAGAATAGGATTACCAGGATGCTGCCTGGATTAGAGGGCATGTGTTATAAGGAGAGGTTGGACAAACCAGGGTTGTTTTCTTTGGAGCGGCAGAGGCTGAGGGGAGACCTGACAGAAGCTTACGAGAGGGACTGATAGAGTAGGCAGTTGATATCTTTTTCCTCGGGTTGAAAAGTATAATACTAAGAGGCCATGCATTTAAGGTGAGGGAGGAAAGTTCAAAGGAGATGTGCAGGGCAAGTTTTTTACACAGAGAGTGGTGAGTGCCTGGAATGTGCTACCAGAGGTGGTGGTGGAGGCAGATATGATAGATGCTTTTAAGAGACTCTTAGCTAGGCACATGAATGTGCAGAGAATGGAGGGATATGAACCATTGCAGGCAGAAGGGGTTAGTTTAATTAGGCAACATAAGCTTAATTAGTTCAGCACAACATAAGAGGGCTGACAAGCCTATTCCTGTGCTGTACTTTTCTATGTTCTGTGCTCTGTGTTCTATGTAGGAAAGGTTCAAAGACTTTAGAGAGATTGCAGAAGAAATTTACCAAAATGATTCCAGGAATGAGGGACTTTAGTTATGTGGACAGATTGGAAATGCTGGGGTTGTTCCCCTTGGAACAGAGAAGGTAGCAACCAGTTCTGATATCTGGTGCTTAATATTATGAAGGTATGGACAAAGAGAAACTAATCCCCTTGGCAGATGGGTCAAAAGAAGGAAAAATATAGAATGAAGGTGATTGGATGAGAACCAAAAGTGAGAAGAGGAAAGTGTTTTTTTTTCCCCTGGACTGTTGTACAAGGGATAGTCGTGGAAGTAGAGTAAATAAATAACTGAAAGAATTTAGAGAGAGGGATCCATGGGTTTGCTCTTGCATAGAGCTGGCACAGACTCGATAGGCTGAATGGCCTCCTCCCATGCTGTAAATATTATGTGATCTGTCACCATTCTCTTTCTATACTGCATCAAAGCACCACTTCAGAATGTTGTGGTTACCTCAACAGTGAGAGCTGGAACCCACAAGTTTATGACTCAGAGGAGAAAGTGATAATAATTGAGTTACAGCATAGCAGGCACCTGATGCCTGGGACTAAACTTGGCTCTCCAAATCCAATGGAAGAAACTTATTACAGATGATATTATAGTCTTTATCCATACAGAATGGGTCAGGCTTCAGTTAGTGTGGGTACAAGGGTCCAGATACATTTTGCGTTTTACTGATATATTATAATTGGCCACTGCAGATCTGTAAAATAGTCTATAGTGTGCTTCATCTTCCCAGTGTATGGTGCTGTACCTCTGCAGTTCACGGTGTCACCTCTCTCTAGTTTATAACATCATACATCTCCAGTGTTTGATGCTGTATCTCTTCAGTTTACATTTATAGGTGTAATACTATAAATCTGTCTGGTTTATAGTATTACATCTTTCCAGTGGACAGAGTCACTTCCAAGCAGTTTATCATGTCACTTATCTCCAGTGATTAGTTCCATGTCTCATCAGTTCAGAGCGTCACCTCTCTCCAGTTTATAGTATTACATCTCCAGTGCACAGTGTGACATCTCCCCTCTTCATAGCATTACATCTCTCCAGATTACAGTGTGACATCTCCCCACTTTATGGTATTACATCCATCCAGTGTACAGTGGGACCTCTCCAGAGCACAGCCATATCTCTAGGTTATAGTGTCAAATCTCTCCTCTGCATTGTGCTAAATCTCTTCACCAACTACACAATAATAAGTGACATAGATGGTGGGAACAATCTTCCCTTTAAAACCTTCTGCTGATTAAAGTGTTGTTACCTTCTCAGCTAGCTCTGTGTTAAAGGCTTGGTTTGAGTCACTGGCAGGTTTCTGATCCTCTTACTAATTTCCCCTCTGAACTGGTTGGCCTCTACTTTTTGCTTAAGTACTTGAGTCACATCTGGGAGCGCAGAAGTGCCAGACTGGTGAACACTCATTTGACCAACCAATGTCCTATCCAGGTAGGACTGTGCTCTGGTGCCAGTGTGACTACAGAGTCCAATTCCAGGACTAAGTATGGGTGAGCGAGGTAAACCTGGAGGTGTGGTGAGTAGCAGATGTGAGTGAGGGAGGGAAATGAGTTCGGGTGCACAGGGATGTAATTGGTAGAACTACTGCCTCATAGTTCCAGCAACCTGGGTTCGATCCCAATCTCCGGATACTGTGTGGAGTTTGCACGTTCTCCCTGTGACCATGTGGGTTTTCTCCAGGTTCCACCCTGCATCTCAAAGACGTACATGTCAGGAGGTTAACTGGCCACTGTAAACTGCCCCAAGTGTGTTGGGGAGAGGTAGGATCTGGGGGCTGATGGGAATGTGGGAAAAATAGAAATAGGATTAGTGTAAAGTCGATGGTCAGCATGGAGATGATGGGCTGAAGGGCCTGTTTCCTTGCTGTATGGCTTATGACTGAGAAATAAATGGGCCATAAATAAGAGACAGGCAGAGAAACAGTGGGTGAGAAATGGAGGCAGTGACTGAGAGAATGAGGAGTGGAGTTCGAAATGGTGGGAAGTAAAGGAAACCAAAAATAGAGAGAGATTAAAGGAACGAGAATGATAGCAGTAATTTGTGGAGGAGAGAGAGCTCGTGAAACAGATGAGAAAGACCGGCAAAGTGAACAAGTTAGGGCAGAGAAGGAGGCAACCAACAGAGAAAAGATATTGATAATTGGTTTATTATTGTCACATGTACCGAGGAACAGTGAAAAACTTTGTTTAGCATGCCATCCATACAGATCTTTCCAAAACATAATTACAATGGAAAAGCAATAACAGAATGCAGAGTATAGTGTTACAGTTATAACGGTTATAGAGAAAGTGCATTGCAGGTAGACAATCAGGTACAAGGGTCATAAAGAGGTAGATTAAGAGATTAAGAGTTCATCTTTATTGTACAAGAGGTCTGTTCAAGAGTCTTATAACAGTGGGATAGAAGCTGTCCTTGAGCCTGGTGGTGCGTGTTTTCAAGCTTTTGTATCTTCTGCCGGATAGGAGGGAGTAGAAGAGAGAATGATCGGGGTGTGAGGTCTCCTTGGCTGCTTTACCAAGGCAGCAAGAAGTGTGGACAGAGTCCATGGAGAGGAGGCTGGTTTCCGTGACAGTCAGTTAAAAACTGGCAGGAAGAAAAGGCAAGAGAGTAAAAAAAAGGCAGAGGAGAAAGGGGACTTAGACATCAAGCTAAACAGCTGACCATACCAATGGGAGAGAAACAAAATGGGAGAGTCCATGGAGAGGAGGCTGGTTTCCGTGACTTCTATCCCACTGTTAAAAACTGGCAGGAAGAAAAGGCAAGAGAGTAAAAAAAGGCAGAGGAGAAAGGGGACTTAGACATCAAGCTAAACAGCTGACCATACCAATGGGAGAGAAACAAAATGGGAGAGTCCATGGAGAGGAGGCTGGTTTCCGTGACTTCTATCCCACTGTTAAAAACTGGCAGGAAGAAAAGGCAAGAGAGTAAAAAAAGGCAGAGGAGAAAGGGGACTTAGACATCAAGCTAAACAGCTGACCATACCAATGGGAGAGAAACAAAATGGGAGAGTCCATGGAGAGGAGGCTGGTTTCCGTGACTTCTATCCCACTGTTAAAAACTGGCAGGAAGAAAAGGCAAGAGAGTAAAAAAAGGCAGAGGAGAAAGGGGACTTAGACATCAAGCTAAACAGCTGACCATACCAATGGGAGAGAAACAAAATGGGAGAGTCCATGGAGAGGAGGCTGGTTTCCGTGACTTCTATCCCACTGTTAAAAACTGGCAGGAAGAAAAGGCAAGAGAGTAAAAAAAGGCAGAGGAGAAAGGGGACTTAGACATCAAGCTAAACAGCTGACCATACCAATGGGAGAGAAACAAAATGGGAGAGTCCATGGAGAGGAGGCTGGTTTCCGTGACTTCTATCCCACTGTTAAAAACTGGCAGGAAGAAAAGGCAAGAGAGTAAAAAAAGGCAGAGGAGAAAGGGGACTTAGACATCAAGCTAAACAGCTGACCATACCAATGGGAGAGAAACAAAATGGGAGAGTCCATGGAGAGGAGGCTGGTTTCCGTGACTTCTATCCCACTGTTAAAAACTGGCAGGAAGAAAAGGCAAGAGAGTAAAAAAAGGCAGAGGAGAAAGGGGACTTAGACATCAAGCTAAACAGCTGACCATACCAATGGGAGAGAAACAAAATGGAAGATGGAGAGAATGTGATAAGAGTGAGAGAAGCTAAGTGACAGAGAAACTGTGTGAGGCTGAGGCATACAAGTGGAAAGAAGATGGAAAATCAAAACAACTGCACTGAAACACTCAGCACGTCAGGCTTTGGAAAACAGACTGTGTGGTGACTCTTTCTCTTTCTCTCCTTCAGATGTATTACTCACCTCTTCGTCTACTCATTTCCATCACTCTGTTGGGAGTTTATTCTGCGCTGGACAGATACCCAGAGAATCGTAAGTGTCACAGCAACTGATCTTCAACCAAATGGGATCTAGGATTAGTGGGAATGCTGCAAGGAATTCCTGGTGATAGTGAAACGGGCAGTAAAGTTAATCCCTCAGGAATCCTGCAGAAGGGTTATTGATAAAATGCTGAGGAGAAGGGTTGAGGGGGATGAGTAAAGATTGCAATTGGAAATCAGTGCCAGGAAACATGAGATGAGAGATTTGGGTTAAAGAAACATCAAGAAATTTGTTCAAGAGAAACAAAGGACTACAGATGCTGGAATCCAGATGAAAAGCACGATGATGCTGGAGGAATTCAGCAGTCCAGGCAGCATCCGTGGAGAAAAGCAGGCCGTCAACGTTTCAGGTCAGAACCCTTCTTCAGGACTCATTATTCAGTATGGCTCATTGATGGGGAAGACCTTTAACCCAAAAACCTAATAGAATCTGGGTTTCATTGTGAGTGATATGATGTGAAAGCACATCAGATAATGATCATCTGATACAAAAACTTACCAAAAGTCTATCAGTCAGAATAAAACATATGCACCACTGGAAGGATACTGAGGCTTCAGATATAGCGCAATTTTACCCTAAATAAGGAAATGAAAATATGTAGAAGGAGGGTAATTTTTTCATCAGAACAAAACAGATGGCAGAATTAAGTCACGTGAGAAAGATTGCTTCCGGTATATGAGAAGTCTCAACAAGGAGATAGTCACAGAACAAAGCAAATCCAGACCAGAACAAGGAAAATATTTTCATTGAGAAAGTTGAGAGGCTGCAGAGTTCATCTCCAGGATTAATGTTTGAGCAGGAACAGGGTTAATATTGAGGACTATATTGCAGAGACACAGATGAGTATTAGATCTTAGTTCTGAAATTTGACTGCAGGGGTTACAGGTTGAGAAAAATATGACTAAGGCTATCGGTTGCCCATGTCCTTCAGGACGAATGTGCCGCAGTGGTATTTTGATTTATATTGATAGAAGATGCAATTCCATTTGATTTAGAGAAGTAAAGTATCTTTCGTTCAAAGGGGAATCTGTTGTATTTGGAGCTTGGGGGGAATTTCGCTGGGAGTGGACCCAGTTTACATCGAGTCATACCTTCAACAGCCAAGCTCATTGTGGGAATGGACAGGCACATGTTCAGGGGCATTTGGCAGGCACAGAAGGGAAGGATTAAGCTGGGAACTTGAGAAGCATTTTGTGCATTGCTGTTGATTTGTGGTTAGGTAAACGTACTTAAGGTGTGAGTTTCTCCTGTGGGCTGGTGAGGGAGGGCTGTATTTTTGGAGGTGTCATCTTTCAGATGAGGTTAAACTTCTCAGAGTCCTTCTGAGTTCAAAACTTCTCAGAATCTCTTTAGAGTCATAGTTATAAGCAGGGAAAGAAGCCCTTCAGCCCAACTTGCCCATGCTAACCATGAAATAGAAGGCCATTTGGCCCATCAAGTGTCTGCCAACTCAGAGAATTCACATCAATTCTATTTCCCCCCACACATTTCAATAACTTCCCTGTGTCTTACTCTACACAGCACTAAGGGACCTTTCATGTCCTCTTGAGATGCAGGCAGAGCTTCTGCTTAACAGGTCATTTGACATACTGAGTCCGAAGGGTCCACTGCTCCTTTGATGACAGCAGCCTTGCATGTGTCCTTTTTACTTTGCATGTGTCTCCAGAGCAGTGATTGAAACGACAGTCTTTAGCCACAAGAATATTAATCAGCTGGATGACTTTTATCTTGCAGTGAGAGTAGTGAAACGGACTGGGAATGTCACTATTGACTGCAAAGGGTCTCCTCACATGGAGGTCACCTGGAAGATGGATGATGTCACTTATAACTCGAGGCAACTCACCCTGAACAATGTGGACCAGCCGGTTGCAGGGAACTATACCTGTTGGCAGAATGGCAGCTTGCTGGATCACACCTACCTCGTGATCAGTGAGGAAGACCAGTCGCCCATCTTCCAATCCAATGAAGGTGAGCACCTGGTGGGAAATGTGTATTGTTTGCTCCAGTACAACGTTATAGTATCTCAGCCTCACCACTTCCTTCCATCCAGTCCATCTTCATGGTGCGTTGCTTCAGGAAGGCTTGGATGCCTGTCACCTTGGCCATTCCATTTCCTCTCTTCTACCTTCTGGGAGAAGATACAGAAGCTTGAAAGCCTGGACATCCAGACTTAAGGACAGCTTCTTCCCCACTGCTGTCACAGTCCTGCGCCAACCACATCTCTCACATCCCCTGGGGTGCTAGCAAGTTCTTGGACTCTTAATTCTCTTGGTTCTTCTGTTATTGTCAGTTTAGTATTTCCTTTTGTACTACTTCAGATTGCACTGCAATCTTTGCACCAGTCTGCTGAGTTATGCTCGTTGTTGTATTTATTGTGGTATTTATCATTACCAATGCATACTGTTTATTACCACCATGCACAGTGAAAGGCCTGGATAGGGTGGACATGGAGAGAGTGTTTTCATTAGTAGGAGAGTCTAGGATCTGAGGGCACAGCCTTAGAATAAAGAGATGTCCCTTTAAAACTGAGATGAGGAGGAATTCCACAGATTCACCAGTCAGAGGGTGGTGAATCTGTGGAATTCATTGCCACAGAGGGTGGTGGAAGCCATCATTGGGTATATTTAAAGCAGAGGTTGATAGGTTCTTGGTTAAGGGTTATAGGAAGAAGGTGGGAGTGGGGTTGAAAAAAATAAATCAGCTGTGATTGAATGGCGGAGCAGACTCGATGGGCTGGATGGCCTAATATTGCTCCTATATCTTATGGTTTACTCTGTGAGCTTCATGCAAGCTAGGGCTTTTCTCTTTGGAGAGAAGGATGAGAGGTGACTTAATAGAAGTGCACAAGATGATAAGAGGCACAGATCGAGTGGACAGTCAGAGACTTTTTCCCAGGGTGAAAATGGCTGACATGAGGGGGCATAATTTTAAGGTGATTGGAGGAAGGTATAAGGGGGACGTCAGGGGTAAGTTTTTTACACAGAGTGGTGGGTGCGTGGAACGCACTGCTGGCAGAGGTTGTGGGGCAGATACATTAGGGACATTTAAGAGACTCTTAGATGGACACATGAATGATAGAGAAATGGAGGGCTATGTGGGAGGGAAGGGTTAGGTAGACCTTAGAGCAGGATAAAATGTTGGCACAACATTGTAGGCCGAAGGGCCTGTACTGTGCTGTAATGTTCTATGTCTATGTCTAAACAAAGAATTTCATTGCACCCTAGTGTTTATGACAATAAATTATTCTAATCTAATCTATTTACAAGTAGCCCCAGGAATTCCTGTATAATGCAGAAGAAATTAAGAAATGGAATCAGGAGTAGGTCTTTGCCACTCAGTAACATTACGGTTGATCTTTTACTCCTTTCTTCCCTTAATATCCAAAAATCTATGAGAGTCATTGATTCATAGAGTCAAACAGCATGGAAACAGATCCTTCAGCCCATCTCGTCTATGCTGACTGTGTTGCCCAGTGAGCGAGTCCCATCTGCCCACATTTGGCCCATAGCCCTCTAAACCTCTCCCATCCATGTACTTATCTAGATGGCTTTTAAATGTTCCTAATGTGCCCGCCTCAATCGCTATTTCTGGCAGCTCATTCCAAATACGCACGACCCTTTGCGTGAAGAAACTGCCCCGATGTCCTTTTAAATCTCTCGCCCCTGACCTTAACCCTCTGCTCTCTTGTTTCCCCTCCCTGGGAAAAAGACAATGTGCCTTCACCCTGTCTGTGCCCCTCATGATCTTATATATCTCTGCCAGGTCTCTGTCTTGAATATATACTCAGCAACTGAGCCTCCACAGCCAGAACTAATTGGATATCTCTTGCAAACAGGGCACAATTATTGATTATTTTATTTATTATTAGGGGCTGGCACAGTGGCGCTGATTGTAGAGCTTCTGCTTCACAGCACCAGAGACCAGGTTCAATCCTGACTTCAGGGGCTGTCTGTGTGGAGTTTACATGTTCTCCCTGGAACTGTGTGAGCTTCCTCCAGATGCTCCAGTTTCCTCCCATAGATGTGCAGGTTGGTTGGATAATTGACCACTGTACATTGCCACTGGTGTGCAGGTTATTGGCAAAATCGCAAGGGAGTTGCTAAGATTGTGAGGAGAATAAAAATAAGATTAATGTAGGGTTAGTGTAAATGGGTGATTGATGGTCAGCACAGACTCAGTGGGCTGAAGAGCCTGTTTCTGTGCAGTATGATTCTATGACTCTATTGAATGTTATGGCCCAAGGAAATTCCTGTCAAGCTATCATGACACTGGACCAATAGTTACTAAACAGTACACCAAGCAATCTACAATCTGCTGGAGGAACTCAGCGGATTGAGCAGCATCTGTGGGAGGAAAGGAATTGTCGACCCGAAACATCGACAATTCCTTCCCACCCGCAGATGCTGCTCGACCAGCTGAGTTCCTCCAGCAGATTGCGTGTTGCTCCAGATTCCAATATTTGCAGTCCCTAGTGTCTCCTGTGACACCAAGCAATCTGTTCAGACACCTGTGCTGTGGCCTATAGTAGTTCCATATATAGTTGTGTTTAAGGAACATGAAGAAATATAACAAAATATGGAAATGATATAAATACATTTATTATATTTAATAAAGCTATTAATTGATTTTGGCAAGCTTTGAGGGTGATAACTATAATCATGATTGGGTGAGCAGGAAGCAGTATAGATGGAGATAAGAAGATAAAAAGCAGGAGGAGACAACTTGGTCCCTCATACCATTCGATAAGACTTGGTTAATCAGCGTCATTTTCCTGCGCCAGCTGTATATCCATTGAATAGATAAAAATCTATCCTTATCGCTCTTGAATATACTCAATGACTCTTGGGTGGAAAATGCTAAGGATCCATCACCTTTTGGGTGAATTACTCGCTGCCTCGTAACCTTTCATTAAGATTTCCAGGAGGCCAAGTCATTTCATGGTCGCTTCCCTATTTATAATTACCCCTAAGAAAGTGTCGGTTGTTCACCTTTTTGATTTGCTGCAGTCCTTCTGGTGAAGTGGTTGTCATGGTGCTGTTGAGTAGAGAGTTTGAGGAATTTTCCTCAGTGATAATGAAGGAATGAAGATGTATTTCCAAGTGAAGATGGTGTATGATTTGAGGGGAATCTGTAGACGGTGGTGTTCATGTGAATTTGCTGCCCTTCTTGTTGGTAGGGGTCACAGATTTGTGATGTAAGATAAGATAAGATATAAGATGTACGGGTTAGGAAGTTGTGGGCATGCTATGTTGGTGCCGGAAGCATGGCGACACTTGCGGGCTGCCCCCAGAACACTCTACGCAAAAGATGTATTTCACTGTGTGTTTCGATGTACATGTGACTAATAAAGATATCTTATCATCATCGTCATTTATTTATTAGTCACGTACATCGAAACACACAGTGAAATGTGTCTTTTTGTGTTACTGAGAATGTGCTGGGGGCAGCCCGCAAGTGTCGCCACTCTTCCGGCGCCAACATACCACGCCCACAACTTCCTAACCCGTACGCCTTTGGAATGTGGGAGGAAACCGGAGCACCCGGAGGAAACCCATGCAGACACAGGGAGAACGTACAAACTCCTTACAGACAGTGGTGGGAATTGAACCTGGGTTGCTGGAGCTGTAATAGTGTTACACTAACTGCTACACTGTCAGAATAGCTTAGGGATGTAAATGCAGAGCAGTTTGTGGCTGGTGAATCTCTGATGGAGGGAATGAGTACTTTGGGTGGTGAATGGGCCACTAGTCAAGTGAGCTGCTTTGACTTGATTGTGTTGAGCTTCTTGACAGTTGTTGGAACTGCACGTTCTAGGTGAGAGGAAAATAGTTTATCCTCGGGACTTGTGCCTTGTAGATGGTGGAAAGGATTTGAGTAAATTGGTAAATTAGTTTATTCTTGTCACATGTACCAAGGTACAGTGAAAAACTTGTCTTGCATACCGTTCATACAAATCAATTAATTACACGGTGCATTGAGGTAGTACAAAGTTAAGAGTAAAGTGTCACAGTTAGAGAGAAAGTGCAGTGCAGATAGGAGTCTCTTTCTTCTCGTCCAGCTGACCAACATCTATATGAATCTCAGTTCTCCAGGACAGAAAAGGACATGAGTGATGGGAATGTCTTTAAACAAGTGTTGACATAATTTGCAGCATTGACAGAGTGGGTACTAATGTTCTTGTAAAATTACAGAGGAGAACAATAACTGAACCAATTCAGGGCTAGTGATACCAAAGGCAGTGGCCAAACTACTGCTGCTACAAAAGGATGGGGAGGGATTATTAATTGAATGCAAGGTATTCCCATCCAGAAGACACAGCGATTCCCTATTAATGTCACTGAGCCATATCGGAAGCAGGAAGGAAATCTGTGACAAGATTTACCACATGTGAACAGCCTGTATCTCTTTACCCTCCAGTACAATGCCAGGCCAGAACGTTAAATGGTGTCATTACCTGCTCCTGGAAAACTCGAAGTGATGCATTCTTCAAAGTGAGGTACTGCAGAAGGTAAGAGTGCATTACCTTATCTTGCTTTAACTGAGGACACCCTCCACGTGCTATCACCTCTGGCCCTGGAAGTTTACAAAGTATTGCCATTCCTATAATTTGACCGTAAGACCATAAGATTTAGGAGCTGAATTAGACCATTCGGCCGATCGAGTCTGCCCAGCCATTCATTCACAGCTGATTTTTTTTCCTTTCTCAACCCCCTTCATAACCCTTAACCCCCTTACCGATCAAGAACCTATCAATATCTGCCTTAAATCTGCCAATGACTTGGCCTCCACAGCCCTCTCCAAAGATTCACCACCCTCTTGCTGAAGAAATTCCTTCTCATCTCTTAAAGGGACGTCCCTTTATTCTGAGGCTGTGCCCTCGGATCCTAGACTCTCCTACTAATGGAAGCGTCCTCTCCACATCCACTGTATCCAGACCTTTCAGTATCCGGTAGGTTTCAACAAGATACCCCCTCGTTCTTCTGGACATTGAGACATCAAACACTCCTCATATGTTAATTCTTGTTCTTTGTAATCCCTGAATATAACCACTCCAACACTGGTGTCATGTCCTGAGCTGCCAAGCCCATAATCTTGCAAATTCTACATGAAACTCCCTGCCTCTTCTTCTTTAAGACACTCCTTAAAACCTATGACCTGGCTTTGGTCATCAGTCCTAAAATAGAAACAAAATATGCTGCAAATACTCAGCAGGTCCCGCAGCATCCATGGAGAGAGAAACAGAGTAACAAAGAAACAGAGAGAAGCACTTGAACATGCTCTCTAGCTCATTTCATGGTAGTTGTGCCTTAAAATTCATACTTGGTGGGTAACACTACCTCGTCTTCAGCAATCAAGGTTCAATCCTGACCTCAGGTGCTGTCCATATGGAGTCTACATATTCTCCCTGTGACTGTGGGTTTCCTCTGGGTGCTCCAGTTTCCTCCTACATTTCAAAGACAATTCAGATTGGTAGGTTAATTGAAAACTGCAAATTGCTCCTAGTCTGTGGTAGAATCTTGGATGAGTTGATGGGAACATGGGAAGAATAAAATCGGATTAGTGTAGGATTTGTATAAGTGGGTGCTTGATGGTTGGCGTGGACTTGGTTAGCTATGAGGAGAGGTTGGACAAGCTGGGATTGTTTTCTCTGGAGCGTCAGAGGCTCAGGGAGATCTGGCAGAAATTTATAAAATTATGAGACTGCAGATTCTAACACCTGCAGTCTCTTGTGTCTCTGTGGTGTAGAACGGGCCTTTACCCATCTTTTGGTTGACAGCAATAGTTAAGGTGACCTCTAAAGGACTGTAATTGTAAGGCTACAAAGGGACTCCAGAACCTGAGACACTCTGAAGAGACTGTTGAGATGATCCACTTTTTAGCAATTTTGCTGTCGTCAAATATTCCATCCACTGATCAGGCCTTTTTCTATTCATTTTATTCCCAGGAATTCCAGAGCAGAATCAGAATGCACATACCATTATTTGAATTACTCCAACTCTGGCAAAGAGCACCACTTGCAGTTTACCGAGGACAACTACTCACCTTATACAGAGGAGTACAGACCCATCACTTTTATTGTGGAGGCCGTAACCAGTGTTTCATATCAAAGTCTTCAAACAACATTTTATGTGGGCGATATTGGTGAGTCCCTTTGCATTCATTGCAGACCCTGATGTTAGCAGTAATTGGACAGTAGCAGAAAATATGACAAAAGTAAGTGTTAATGTCTCAAAGAATCAGTGAAATCATTTCCCTTTCTATGAGCTTATACAATGATAGGATTCAAAATTATAAATGTCATTCACAGAATGTGGACATCATCAGCAAGGCTAGAACTTATTGTCCATCTCCAATTGCCCCTGAGAAGGTGGGCAGTTGCCTTGAACAGCAGCAGTCCTTCTGGTGAAGGTGCTCCCACAACACTATTGGGTAGGGAGTTCTGGGATTTAGTTGAAGGTCTGGTGATGTATTTCCATGTTAGATTGATGTGCAACTTGAAGGGGAACGTGCAGATGAGGGCATTCTCCTGACCTTGTCATGCTTAAGATAAGATAAGATATCTTTATTAATTCCATGTACATCGAAACACACAGTGAAATGCATCTTTTGCGTAGAGTGTTCTGTGGCCAGCCCCCAAGTGTCGCCACGCTTCCGGCACCAACATAGCACGCCCACAACTTCCTAACCTGTACATCTTTGGAATGTAGGAGGAAACCGGAGCACCTGGAGGAAACCCACGCAGACACATGAGAAAGACGTATAAACTCCCTACAGTGGCCGGAATTGAACCTGGGTCGCTGGCACTGATTATGGGTTCTGTTCCTCAATGACCCTTCATTTTTAGTTAATTACCTTACACCTGTAAACCAATATTACTGCCAATGAAGGGAGTCTCTTTATTTATTTTAATCTTTCTCAATCTTGAAAGATTCTCTTCTATTAAATCTCTGCACAAGAAAAACTGGAGCCTCTCCAGTCTCTCTACATCCCTGAAGTCCTTCATCCCTGAGAGGTGCCTTTCTAAAGTGTGTCATCCAGACTATCCATTCCCCTTTTGTAGATTGGCACCATTCCCACCAGTGCATCGGAGATTACAGCAACCTCTGCTGGATTTGATGGTTGCACGGGGCTGCAGGCACAGTGGTGTAGCGGTTAGCGTAACGCTATTACAGCGCCGGCGACCGGGGTTCAATTCCGGCCGCCGTCTGTAAGGACTTTGTACATTCTCCCCGTGTCTGTGGGGTGTTCCTCTAGGTGCTGGGCGACACTTACGGGCTGCCCACAGAACACTCTATGCAAAGGATGTATTTCACTGTGTGTTTTGATGTACATGTGACTAATAAAGATACTGAGAAGAACTTGGTTCGTGGCAGTCTCGGAATGGTTGAGTTAAATGCCCTGGTTTAACTACACATTGCCCTCGCTTGGCCTATGTCCTTATTTAAATATATTGCTGGGTGGCCGTATTTCCGACTTGCGGCCTGTTTGGGTTCTCGGGAGCGGAGCCCTGTCGGAACTTGGGGAGGACCTGTATCAGGGATAGGACTGGTGGGTTGTTTTTGTTCACACAACAACCTGTGGGAATATGGAAGGCGGTGGATGTGCAACAAAACACCAATACATTTATACATCAGTTTTTAAGGCAGGCCAATGTACTTCACAACTACATAGAAAAATACCTTTGAAGTGTTGTGATGTAAGAAAAGCAACAACAGATTTATGCACATCAATGTGACCAGAAGTATTCTTACAGTAATTTGATAGAGGAACATTCACCAGCTAGAAATGAAGCAATAACTGCATTGTAATGGGATATATTACATTCACCTAAGTGGGCAGATGCAGTATTGGTTCAACATCTCATCTGAGAGGCAGTGATTCTGACAGCACACTTCTCCCTTGGACTGCTGGCTTAGATGTCTGTCCACAAGCCACTGGAGAGGGACTTGAACCCATAAACTTCTGACAGAAGGCTGCGTGCATCCCTCCCATTCCGCTCAACCACCCCTAACCACAACCCATACCACAGGATGTGAGCTGGAAATGTCACAGCAATTTATTTCGAAATTGAATTCGGTAAAACGTGGGATGACACTGGATGACTTATATAAGATGACTACGAGGAAGAAATTCACTCACGCCCAATTGGAGGGAAGCATTTCTCACTACTCAGAGTAACAAGCAATGGTCAGTGAAGACTCCTTGGACTTATCAATGCTGGTTAACAGTTACCCTGACCAATGGCATGCATCTGATTTTGGTCATATGATTTAACATACTAATACTATCTTTTAGCAAAGGCTGACGGGATATGAGTATCAGAAGTTTCTTTGGGAGACCTTTATCAGAGACTGGCCACATTGGTTATAGACCAGTCTACATTCAGTGCACTATGTCACCATAGAGTCATACAGCACAGAAACAGACTCTTCAGCCCAACATCCATGCTGACCAAGATGCCCATCTAAGCCAGTCCCACTTGCCCGCTTTTGGCCCATATCCCTCTCAACCTTTCATATCCATGCACCTCTCCAAATGCCTTTTAAATGTTGTAATGTACCTGCCTCAACCACTTTCTCTGGGAGCTCATTCTATGTATGGACCACCCTCTGGGTAAAAAAGTTGCCCCTCAGGTTCCTATTAAGTCTCTCCCCCGCCACCTTAAACCTATGCCCTCTAGTTCTTGATTCCCCAATGCTAGGGAAAATACTGTGTGCATTCACCTAATCTACACCCCTCATGATTTTATACGTGTCTATAAGATCACCCCTCATTTTCCTACGTTCCAATGAATAACACTTCTAGCCTACCCAACCTCTCTCTATAACTCACCCTCAAGTCGTGGCAACATCCTCGTAAATCTTTTCTCCATTCTTTCCAGTTTAATGCCATCTTTCCTACAGAGGGCTGACCAAAACTGAACGCAATATTCCAGATGTGGCCTCAGCGGCTTGGCTGATGTTGTCCTAACCGAGCATTACTGTGACAACACACCAGCATCCACTGCAATAGACTGGGCTGGGGTTTCTGAGATAAAGGCGCCAATTTCTCAGAGATTTTCTCCTGCGTCCAAACTCTCCAAAAAATCTGGCACATCATCTGGGCATTGCCATTAGAGGCATCAGTTTCCCTCTGGTAATTTACCTGTGAACCTTGGTATTCAATGCAATCAATTCACATCGTGGTCTGTCCATTGCCCAGCTCTAGATGCTAGTAGGATTTTTCTTTCAATTTATTCACCAGATACAGGCATCACTTGCACTTTCAGAAGGCAGATAGGAGTCAAATGTTGGTGGGTCTAGAGTCACATATAAACCAGACCATGCACGGGCAGCAGAGTTTTTTTTCCATGAAACACCAGATGGGTTTTTAAAACAGTGATGGTCATCATCACCAATACTAGTTTTTTTTTATCCCAGATTATTTAATCACTTGAACATAAATTTCCTCAAATACCAAAGCAGGGTTTGAACTTGCGTCTCAGGATCAACAATCTGGTTCTGAGTTTAGTGACATAACCATTGTACTATCATTCCTTTGCTATGTGCCATTTCATATCCTAAGTGGTCTACCAGTTGTAGATATCTTGCTCCAGAGTTCTGGGTCTGATTTTCTCCATGTTTGTCTGATTGGAAAGTGTTGTTGTTTAGTGATTGGGAAAGTGTAGAACGAGGACCTGGCACACAAGGGCCAATTCTCTGATTCTCTCTGTGACAGAGCATTGGGTACTTTCCAGGACAACACTATATGACAGGCATCAACTGGCCAAGATTCTCAGGGTTTGGCTTGGCGGTTACAGTCATGGCCAGAAGTCATAAGGCTCAGGTCCTACTCCAGATGCTTGAGTCAACCCTGTAGGCTTCTTTTAATTCTGGTGCCCAACTTCCAAGCCGTAGATCCTATCACTAGTGTTGGTGTGCTCAGTGGAGCTGACAGAGGATTTGGGAGTGAGAAAGTCTCCTGGGGCCACAACATGGAAAGTACCTGCAATACCCCAAAGCTATGGTAATGCATCCAGTCCACTACTGAAGGGGGTGCTACTTTGTCAGAAGTGTTGCCACTCAGAGGAAATGTTAAAGCAAGGTCTTGCCTGTTCACTGCAAAGATTACTTTGAAGAGCAGCTGAGTTAGTTCTGGTCCTCTGGCCCACAACCTCCACAAATATTAGTAGAACAGATTAACATGAATGTTTGTGGG
The DNA here is from genome assembly GCF_009764475.1 of Pristis pectinata. Lineage (NCBI taxonomy): Eukaryota > Metazoa > Chordata > Chondrichthyes > Rhinopristiformes > Pristidae > Pristis > Pristis pectinata. The sequence continues at coordinate 10,069,623 of NC_067406.1, forward strand.
TCCAAACTGCCACATTTCCTGCATTATGATCCATTTCAACTTTCCCCTGCTCTCCCTGGCAAGCAAGAAACTCTCACCATTCGGAACAAAGCAGCCCACTTGATCAGCACCTCGTCGACCACCCTAAACATTCAATCCCCCCACCACCAAGTGGCTGCAGTGTGCATCATTCAAAAGGTGCATTGCGGTTACTCACCAGCTACTCTGACAACACCTTCTAAACCAGTGACCTGTTCCCCAACGGAAGTAAAAGGGCAGCATGTGCATTGCTAAATTGGTAAATTGGTTTATTATTGTTATATGTACTGAGGTACAGTGAAAAACCTTGTTTTGGATGCCTTCCATACAGATCATTTCATCACATCAGTGCATTGAGGTAGTACAAGGTTAAACAATAAGAGAATGCAGAATAAATTGGTAAATCAGTTTATTATTGTCACATGTACCAAGGCACAGTGAAAAAATTTGTTTTGGATGCCTTCCATACAGATCATTTCACCATATCAGTGCATTGAGGTAGTACAAGGTTAAACAATAAGAGAATGCAGAATAAATTGGTAAATCAGTTTATTATTGTCACATGTACCAAGGTACAGTGAAAAAATTTGTTTTGAATGCCATCCATACAGATCATTTCATCACATCAGTGCGTTGAGGTAGTACAAGGGAAAACAATAACAGAATGCAGAATAAAATGTTACAATTACAGAGAAAGTGCAGTGCAGGTAGACAATGTCATAGCGAGTTAGATTATCGAGGTCAAGAGTCCATTCTCATTGTACTTATCAATAGTCATAACAGTGGGATAGAAGCTGTCCTTGAGCCTGGTGGTACGTGCTTTCAGGCTTTTGTATCTTCTGCCTGATGGGAGAGGGGAGAAGAGAGAATGTCCAGGGTGGGTGGGGTCTTTGATTATGCTGGCTGCTTTACCGAGGCAGCGAGAGGTATAGACAGAGTCCATGGAGAGGAGGCTGGTTTCCATGATGAGCTGAGCTGTGTCCACAACTCTCTGCAGCTTCTTGCGGTCCTGGGCAGAGCAGTTGCCGTACCAAGCCGTGATGCATCCAGATAGGATGCTTTCTATGGTGCATCAGTAAAAGTTGGTGAGTGCTGAAGGGGACTTGCCGAATTTCCATCACCTGCATTTTCCCTTTCAAATCGCACATCATCCTGACTTGGAACTGGATCATTGTCCCTTTATCGTGGTTGGGTCTAAATCCTGGAACTCCCTCTCCAACAGCACTTCACCAGAAAGACTGCATCGGTTCAAGACGGCAGCTGATCACAACCCTCTGAAGGACAGTTAGAGATAGGCAATAAATACGGGCCTTACTAATGATTCCATGTACAAGTTGTGAAAGAGGCTTTAAAGTTCCAAATAGTTTTTAAAAATATTTTATTGAAATAACTGTGCAGTGATTGGTTTAACATTTTACATTATGTTCTTCCTTTCTGCCACAGTGAAACCAGATCCACCTCAGTTTTTAACAATCGAACCGATCGGTCAGAAAAGATTCAACATCTCCTGGCAATATCCTAGCAGCTGGACCAAACCCTATTCCTACTTCCCTCTGACTTTTCAAACTGATTGTCAACCCTTGAAGAAATGTGGTAGCAGGAAATGCAAGGTGAGTTCAACATGCTTGGACTGTGGTTTCACAAGTTCCCCCACCTGCCTCCCCTGAATCTTCCTTCCTAGGATCTCGAAATCTGGGAATACGAGTATTTCCAACAACCTTCCACAGACCAGGGATACAGGAGACTGCAGGTGCTGGAATCTAGAGCAACAAACAAAATGCTGGAGGAACACAGCAGATCAGGCAGCATCTGTAGAGGGAAATGGACAGTTGGCGTTTTGGGCGAGTCCAGATGAAGGGTCTTGCCCTGAAATTTCCCTCCATATTGCCACCTGACCTGCTTGCCAGAGTCACAGTGTCATAGAGTCATACAGCATTGAAACAGGTCCTTCAGCCCAACTCGCCCATGTCGACTGTGTTGCCCAGCGAGCTAGTCTCATCTGCCTGCATTTGGCCCATAGCCCTCTACACCTCTCCTATCCATGTACTTATCTAGATGGCTTTTAACTGTTGCTAATGTGCCCGCCTCAACCACTATTTCTGGCAGCTCATTCCAAATACGCACCACCCTTTGCATGAAGAAGCTGCCCTGATGTCCCTTTTAAATCTCTCGCCTCTGACCTTAAACCTATTGCCCTCTTGTTTTTAGCACCCCCTCTGGGAAAAAGACTATGTGCTTTCATCCTGTCTATGCAGCTCATCTTATATACCTCTATCAGTTCACCCCTCAATCTTCTACGATCCAGGGAATAAAGTCCTAGTCTACACAACCTCTCCTTCTAACTCAGGCCCCCAAATCCAGGCAGCATCCTGGTAAATCTTTTCTTCACTCTGTCTAGTTTAATAATATCTTTCCTTTAACAGGGTGACCAAAACTGTACACAATACTCCAAGTGCCGTTTAACCCATGTTTTGTAAAGTTGCAACATAATGTCCCAACTCTTTTATTTTATGCCATGATCTAAGAAGGTAAGTACGTTTCAATGTACATGTGACTAATAAAGATATCTTAATCTTAAAACTAGCTGTTCAGGATGATGACCTTTTATATAATATTTCAATAGGACAAGCTTTCTTTGGGTAATAAGATATCTTTATTAGTCACATGTACATCAAAACACACAGTGAAATGCACCTTTTGCGTAGAGTGTTCTGGGGGCAGCCCACAAGTGTCACCACGCTTCCAGCGCCAACATAGCATGCCCACAACTTCCTAACCCGTAAGTCTTTGGAATGTGGGAGGAAACCAGAGCACCCGGAAGAAACCCACGCAGTCATAGGGAGAATGTACAAACTCCTTACGGACAGTGGTCGGAATTGAACCCAGATCGCTGGCGCTGTAATAGCGTTACGCTAACTGCTGGAGTCAAACAGCATACAAGATGCCCATCTAAGCTAGTCCCATTTGCCCGCATTTGACCCAAGTGTAAGGATGGTTGATGATGACTTTGAAGGAGTTTTGAATTTGGGTTTTCCTTCCTATTCTCCATTAGATCATGCGCAAGGAGAGCGACCTCACAGAAATCAGCATCCTGAGGTGTTGCAAAGCCCGCGTCAGAGCGAAGGACAAGTTCCTGAATTCGCTTTGGAGTGAATGGAGTGACTGGGTTCAATGCAATGTATGTGTTTGATTTTAATATACTTTGTTTCTCTCTCAATGTGAAATGGTGTGCGATCTTTAAGGAGGCAGATTTTTCTTAACACTATTTAAATTTGGCTGATTCACACAACTGCCGGATACTGAAAGGCTTGGATAGAGTGGACGTGGAGACGATGGTTCCGTTAGTAGGAGAGTTTAGGGTCTGAGGGCACAGCCTCAGAATAAAGGGACGTCACTGTGGAACAGAGATGAGGAGGAATTTCTTCAGCCAGAAGGTGGTGAATCTGTGGAATTCGTTGCCACAGAGAGTGGTGGAGGCCAAGTCATTGGGTGTGCTTAAGGCAGAGGTTGATAGGTTCTTGATTGGTAAAGGGGTTTAGGGTTATGGGGAGAAGGCAGTAGGATGGGGTGAAAAGAAAATCAGCTGTGATTGAATGGCAGAGCAGAATCGATGGGCCGAATGGCCTAATTCTGCTCCTTTATCTTATGGTCTTATGTTGACTTCCCATTATGGGTCCCTGCTCTATTTTCAGGGAGATTCTCAGATGCACAAATTAGTCCTCAGAGAAAAGTAACATTTATGCTTATATCTGAATCTCTCCTCTATAACGTTAGAAAAAGACTTTAAGTACAAGGCAGATTGATATATTAAGACCATAAGACCATAAGACATAGGAGCAGAATCAGGCCATTCAGCCCATCGAGCCTGCTCCACCATTCGATCATGACTGATTTATTTTTCTCTCTCAACCCCATTCTCTTGCCTTCTGCCTGTAACCTTTGACACCCTTATTAATCAAGAACATATCAACCTCCGCTTTAAATACACCCAATTACTTGGCCTCCACAGCCGTCTGTGGCAATGAATTCCACAGATTCACCACCCTCTGGCTAAAGAAATTCCTCCTCGTCTCTATTCTAAAGGGACGTAATTCTATTCTGAGGCTGTGCCCTCTGGTCTTCTGTTGTATTCCAGAAACTCTCGTCAATGGTGTTCCAAATGGAAGCAGAGGGAAAGATACATGATAGCATTTACACAAGTGAGTTCATCTCCAGTCTTGCTGGGAAGCTCTTGAGCCTGATGTGATTTGCTCCTGCAACAGGAATTTGTCAGAGCAAATATGGTAGTGTAATGGTTATGTTACTGAACTCGTAAATGAGGACCTGAATCATTGACATAGAGTCATGAATTTGATTACCATCATGACAACTGAGGAATTTAAATCCTAGTAATTAAATAAATCTAAAAGAAACAGCTAGTCTACCAGACTGACATAAAAATCCATCTGGTTCGTTAATGATCTACAGTGGGAAGATAATCTGCAATCCTTTCCTGGGTCTATATGTGACTCCAGCCACCAAATATGGATGACTAGCATTTACTTTGGTGATGAACATCCTCACTCTTCATTTCCAATGGGGTGATAACTGACTGATGCCCGAGTGCTGCCAATGAGAATAATCATAAAGCCAAGAACTTAAGACTGATTGATTGATGCCCTTCAGGAAGAGGGACTTGCCATTTGCTCCTGTACTGCAATTCCAGGTTCCTGGGAATTTTTCCAGAGAGTTGTCACAATGCTTCAGGTCAGGTGGCCCAGGGTCTGTGTTTGATCTAACACCACCGCTGTGGATTCTTAATTGCCCTCTCAAATTACCCTCTGGAAATTTATGCTCACAAATTACTGGAGATTGTGAGTCAGACCCAAAGAGTTTCCAGGTACAGTTAATCTGATCAACCTATTGAGAGGTGATAAATGATGAACATAACCACCAGGATGTGCTGGTAGGTAATTGGCTTCTGTGAGTTACCCCCAGTGCAGTTAAATGACAAGAGAATCAAAAGGGAGTTTATGGGCATGTTCTAAGGCTAGAGGGAGATAAAGAAAGAGGAACTTGGACAGTAGATTCTTCAACATGGTTGTATGGTCTCCTTCTGTGCTGTGATAAGTAAAAACAAATGCCAAAATAAATTCTCCTCAGCAAAAGCTGGCTGGGAAATTGTTGCACAGATGCATCGAAGACCTTGGTCTGAGACTTAAGCTAAAATGTTCAACCAGCATTGGACAGGGAGAGCTTTGCATTTGACATATGCAACATAGGGGACACCCATACTTGATGTTAAAGTTGGGAACGCGAGAGAATTTTGTTCCACTGTCTCTCACCTTCATGTGTGTAGAACATCCTAAAGCACTGCAGGATGATATAGGTGGTCCAGTCAGTTGGGCAGTGTATTCTGTTATTGTTTTTACCCTGTACTACCTCAAATTCTCTGTGTAATGAATTGATCTGTATGAACGGTATGTAAGACAAGTTTTTCACTGTACCCTGGTACAAGTGACAATAATAAACCAATACCAATACCAATAATCCAGAGAAATGTGAGGTAATGCATCTGGGAAGGTGCAAGGAGGCAAGTGAATGTAAATTGGTAAATTGGTTTATTATTGTCAAATGTACCGAGGTACAGTGAAAATCTTTGTTTTGCATACCGTTCATACAGATCATTTTATCACATCAGTGCATTAAGGCAAGGGAAAACAATAACAGAATGCAGAGTAAAGTGTAACAATTACAGAGAAAGTACAGTGCAGGTAGACAATGTGAAAGGCTATAATGTGGTAGACCGTGAGGTCAAGAGTCCATCTTATTGTACTCGGGGTCGGTTCAATCATCTGATAATGGTGGGATAGAAGCTGTCCTTGAGCCTGGTGGTATGTGCTTTCAGGCTTTTGTATCTTCTGTTCAATGTGCAATAAATTGATAGTGTGAACAGAGTGTATGCACACAGGTAGCAGGAACAGTCGATAAGTAGTTAAAAAAGCCTGTCGAATACTTTATTTTATTAGTTGTGGTACAGAATATAAGGAATACTGGAACTACAGGTCAGGTCACAGCTTGAGTTCTGTGCCTTGTTCCTGTCACCATCGCGGTATAATTGCACTGGAGGTGCAGAGAGAATTTACCAATATCAGAAAATTTTACCCATGAGGAAGGATTGAATGAGCCTGAGGTTACGTTTTTGTTATGTGGAACGGAAGAGGCTGAGGAAAGACTCAGTTGTGCATGAAATTATGAGGAAGCTACTTAGAGTGAATCAGAAGGAAGTTGTTGTGATTTTGATTTATGACCGGTGAAATGCAGCAGTGGGAACTTCCAAATGAGCCCTGGAGATATTCTTGAAAGGGGCAATAAGGAATGGATATGATAGAAGACTGGAATTAAATAGGTAGATCTTTGATCTTTCTTCTATGATTCCTTCTATGATTTTGCAATCTGCTGCAAGAGAGGGATTCTGACTGATCGCACCACTGCCTTCCCTGTCCACCAACACCTCCATCTCTCAGCCTGACTCCCATAATGTGTGTCCTTTCTTACCATTGAGTTCAAAACGTTCCCATCACTGCCTCAACCTGCAGAGTCCTTGGAGAGGGTTAGTAATCCTCACCTCCATTCAGTAACAGTTTCACCTCTAATCACCACCTTACCCCACTAGACATGATTATAAACAAATGAAGATTTTTAAATCTCTTTTCATTTCTCTTTTTAGAAGACAAAAATGACACGATAGTAAAAAGCCAAGGCATTGGACAACTGAATAGAGAAGAGAAGTGGAGGTGATATCATCACATCAATTTAAAGGGACCAACGGATCCTGTACACTATACCGGATTCGACGTACATACTTAAGTACAGAAAAACCAGAAAAAAATTAATCAAAATCATACTATGTATCAAAATCATTGCAATAAGAATTATTTATACACTGGGTGAAGGATCATAATCATAATTTTTAGGGACAAAGGAACAGTCACTGTGGTAATGTAAATCTGGCCAAATGTTAAATGCTTATTTAAAGAGTATTGTTAAATTTTCTATTTCTTATTGGAGCAACTCCAGATATTTATTTATTTATTGTTATTTATTTATTCACTTCCTCCCTGGAATTGTGTAATGATAATATTTTTAACATGTATTCCTTAATAAAATAAAGTTCTAATGTCAGTCTGCCGTTTGATGATTTGATATCTGACATCCTTAATTCTACACTATTAGTTTTGTGTTGTCTACCAGCTCATTAAACCCACTCCATTCACTATGGATGTACTGCCTTTTTACCATGAGATCAGATAAGATTTCTTTATTAGTCACATGTACATCGAAACACACAGTGAAATGCAACTTTGCGCAGAATGTTCTGGGGGCAGCCCATCAAGTGTCGCCACACTTCTGGCGCCAATGTAACAAGCCCATAACTTCTTAACCCGTACGTCTTTGGAATGTGAGAGGAAATTAGAGCACGCAGAGGAAACCCACGCAGACATGGGGAGAATACACAAAATCCTTACAGACAGCAACGGGAATTGAACCGGAGTCGCTGGGGCTATAATAGCGTTACGTTAACTGTTACACTATCGTGCCATTCATCTCTTTATAAGTGATTTTGATAGTCATATTCTCAACATCACCATCATTCAAGTTGGCATCTAAAACATGTACTTCTTCCAGTTTAATGTAATGCTCTCAGTGGTCATGATGTGCTCTCCCCTACCCTGGGGACACTGAATGTATATTTGGTGGTCGCTTTGCAGAACACCTTCCTTCAGCCTGGAAAAATGACCCTTAGCCTTTAGTAACCTGTCTCCAGCCCATTCCCACTCTGACCTCATTGCCTTTATCCTCATGTACAATTCCAGCAGTGTGAGTCAAACAGTCATAGAACATAGAACAGTACAGCACAGAACAGGACCTTTGGCCCACAATGTTGTGCTGATATAGCTAATCCCTCCTGCCTACAGAGAATGCCCATATCCCTCTGTTTTCCTCACATGAATGAATGTGCCCATCCAAGCCTCTCTTAAAAGCCCCCAGTGAATTTGCCTCCACCACCCTATCAGGCAACGCATTCCAGGCATCCACCACTCTCTCAGTAAAAAACATACCCCTCATGTCTGTTCTGAACCTACCCCCTCTCACCTTAAATGCATGCTGTCTAGTATTGGATCGCTCAATAATGGGAAAAAGATATTGCTTGTCCACTCTATCTATGCCCCTCATAATTTTATACACTTCCAACAGATCACCCCTCAGCCTCTGCTGCTCCAGAGAAAAGAGCCCAAGTTTGTCCAGTCTCTCCTGATAGCACATGCCCTCTAATCCAGGCAGCATCCTAGTAAACCTCCTCTGCACCATCTCTAGAGCCTTGACATCCTTCCTATAGTGAGGTGACCAGAATTTTACACAATACTCTAAATGCGGCCTAACCAGAGTTCTATAGAGATGCATCATAACTTCTTGACTCCTGTACTCAATACCCCGATTAATAAATGCAAGCATTCGATAAGCCTTCTTAACCACCCTATCTATACAGCACAGACCCTTTGGCCCAAATTGACTGTTGATCAAGGTGTCCATCTGAGCTAAGTTAAGATAAGATAAGATATCTTTATTAGTTCCATGTACATCGAAACACACAGTGAAATGCATCTTTGCGTGGAATGTTCTGGGGGCAGCCCACAAGTGTCGTCACGCTTCCAGCGCCAACATAGCATGCCCTCAACTTCCTAACCCGTACATCTTTGGAATGTGGGAGGAAACTGGAGCACCCGGAGGAAACCCACGCAGACACGAGGAGAGTGTACAAACTCCTTACAGACAGCTGCTGGAATTGAACTTGGGTCGCTGGCACTGTAATAGCATTACACATGCAAGATGGCGCAGGAGTGTGGCGACTCGTTGCAAGCTGCTCTCTGCAGATCTACTCGTTACCCTTACTATAATCGTTCTACACTTTTAAATTTAAATTCTATGTCACTTCTCTGTAGCTGTGACACTTTACTCTGTACTGTTATTGTTTTTACCTGTACTACATCAATGCACTCTGTACTAACTCAATGTAACTGCACTGTGTAATGAACTGACCTGTACGATCGGTATGCAAGACAAGTTTTTCACTGTACCTCTGTACAAGTGACAATAATAAACCAATACCAATACCACTAACTGCTACACTATTGTGCCTGCCCGACCCGTGCTAGTCCCATTTGCTTGCATTTGACCCTTATCCTTCTAAATCTTTCCTATCCATGTACCTGTCCAAATTCCTTTATACATTTTAGTTATACCCGCTTCTACAGCTTTCTTTGGCAGCACCTTCCATATACCACTGTCCTCTCTGTGAAAAAGTTGTCCCTCAGATCCCTTTTAAATCTTTCCCCACTCACCTTAAATCTATGCCCTCTGGTTTTAGACTCCCCAACCCTGTGACCATCCACCTTATCTATGCCCCTCATGATTTTATATGCCTCGAGCTTGAGGAGATAAGATAAGATATCTTTATTAGTCACATGTACATTGAAACACACAGTGAAATGCTTCTTTGTGTAGAGTGTTCTGGGGGCAGCCCGCAAGTGTCGCCACGCTTCCGGCGCCAACATAGCACGCCCACAACTTCCTAACCCGTATGTCTTTGGACTGTGGGAGGAAAGTGGAGCACCCGGAGGAAACCCAGGCAGACACGGGGAGAACATACAAACTCCTTAAAGACAGCAGTGGGAATTGAACACAGGTCACTAGCACTGTAATAGCGTTACGCTAACCGCTACACAAAAGGCACAGTAGTGACGCGGTTAGCGTAACGCTATTACAGTGCCAGCAACCCATGTCCTCATTTTCAAACTAGGCACGTTCCTCTTGCAATCCCAACTTGGAATTCAACAATTACAGATCACAACCTCTCCAGCCTTGAATCTCATGCTTCAAGCACTGTCTTTTTCTCCTCTTGTCAGACCTCATGCATCTCCTTCTAATCACACCTCTTGCAGACACACCATTCAATGTCTTCAGTCACCTGGCACCACCACTAGATGTCATTTGATTTCTTCTGGTCTCTGTCTTACCACAGAGCATTAACTATTGTTTTCCCTGCTCCTCTCCATTACTATACAACCTTAAACTGTTTTCTCTCCAAGATTCCCTAGCTCTGACCTGAAATGGTTCTCCCCACAGATGCTGCCCAACGTGTAGAGTATTTCCAACATTTTCTGTTTTATTTCTCTGAGAACCAAATACTGCCTTCTAAGAGGTCTTGGACACACCTGGGAACATTCCGGATATGACCTGGAGTCCTTGATATTAAAAATGATGATAGAGCAGCTCCAAATCATGATGGGTTAGTAGGACCCAGAGCCACACGGGCATGGACCTGATTGGATGCCGCAACCTCATGACTCAAGGTCAACTGAAGGCTAAAGTTCATGCAAGAGTTGGATCATTAGCAAAACTAAGCCAACCAGGTCAGTTGGAACCAGCCACCCAAACATCATGACAGAGCAAAACGCTCTTCTCCTTGACCAGGATTAATGTGCTTGACTTCCCAGTTTGTAAAGCTAATCCCATTTTATTCTTCCCACATTCTCTCCAGAGCCCATCACTCACTGACACACTAGGGGCTAACTAACCTACCAATCTGCATATCCTTGAGATGTGGAAGGAAACCAGAGCATCCAGAGGAAACACAACCGCAAGGATGGACTCTTGACCTCATAATCTACCTCATTATGGCCTCGCACCTTATTGTCTGCCTGCACTGCACTTTCTCTGTAACTGTGACACTTTATTTTGTGTTCTGTTATTGCTTTTCCCTTGTACTGCCTCGATGTACTGACGTGATGAAATGATCTGTCGGGATGGCATGCAAAAGAAAGTTTTTCACAGTACCTCAGTACATGTGACAATAATAAACCAATTTACCAATTCACCTCATGGTCACAGGGAAAAATTGCAAACTCCACACAGACAGCACTGGAGGTCAGGATCGAACCAGGATCACTGGAGCTGCGAGGCAGCAGCTCTACCAGCTGCGCCATTGTGTCATCCAAAGTAAGATGAGCAAATTAACCTCTGGTGATAATTAAACCCTTCATCAACATTAACTAAAAACTTATCTGTTCATTATCCTATTGCTGACCATGTGCTAATCAGTTTCAACGTCTGTGAAATTACATTGCTACAAAGATGCATTTCACTGGCTTTGGGATATCTTGGGGTTGTGAGCAGTGCTTTACTAGTATAAGTCTTACATTCGAGCATCAAAATAAGGAGGACAAGATAACAGACGAAGCTGTTGTGATCAATTTTGACCAACGCAGGGACTTTCAGCAAAGATCTGTGTCAATTTTCCAAAACTCCCCAAAATCCAAACAAATGCAAGAAAATAGTAAACTAAATGTCAAACAAACCCATATTTAGCAAGAGTACTGGAATAGAATAAAATTTCCAGTTTTAACAAAATTTCTAGCAGCAACAGCAAACAATCTTTAGAACAGAAAGCACCTGTTGAGATTTGTTTACTTGACTGATGAACGGTGGAGTAAAACAACAGTGGCCTGTGAACAACAACGACTTGCACTTATGTAGCACCTTTAACATATGGATTGCTTGGATGAGTGTAGGTCATGCAACGTGGTATTGGTATTGATGCAACAAACAATCTGCTGGAGGAACTCAGTGGGTTGAACAGCATCTGTGGGAGGAAAGGAACTGTCACTGTTTCAGGTCAAAACTTTACATTTCGACCCAAAACGTTGACGATTCCTTTCCCCCTCACAGACGCTGCTCAACCAGCTGAGTTCCTCCAGCAGATTGTTTGTTGCTCCAGATTCCAGCATCTGCAGTCTCCTCTGTCTGTATTAGTATTGGTATTGGTTTATTATTGTCACATACATGGAGAAAAAATTAGTTTTGCAAGTCATCCAGACAGATCATTTCAAAACATACAGTAAGTACTCAGTGGAATCTAAGACAAAGAAAGCCCCTTGATTGTCACCCCATTCACCACCTTAAACATTCATTCCATCAACTGTGATGGGCACCATCTACAAAATGCACTGTAGTGTACCCAGATACTGTTAATGTCCCAAATTTAGGACATTTACCAAAGATAAGGTGAGTGAGTGCAGGGGATATCGTTGCCTATAGGTCTCCCTCCAGGCTTTACACCATCCTGACTTGGAAAAATATCGCTGTTCCTTCAACACTGCTGGAACTAAATTATGGGACTTCCAACTCAACAGGACTGTGGGAGACACTTCACCACAAGGCAGCATAGAGTCATAGAGTTAACAGCACGGAAACAGGCCCTTCGGCCCAAGTGGTCCATGCCGACCAAGATTCCCATCTAAGCTAGTCCCATTTGCCTGTGTTTGGTCCATATCCCTCTGAATCTTTCCCATGCATGTACCTGTTCAAGTATCTTTTAAATGTTGTTAATGTACCTGCCTCAACCACTTCCTCTGGCAGCTCATTCCATATACTGACCACCCTCTGGGTGAAAGAGCTGCCCCTCAGGTTCCTATGAAATCTTTTCCCTCTCACCTTAAAACCTATGCCCTCTAGTTCTTGATTCCCCAACCCTGGGAAAAAGACTATGCACATTCACTCTATCTATGTGCCTCATGATTTTATACGCCTCTGTAAGATCATCACTCATTCTCCTACACTCCAATGAAAAAAAGTCCTAACCTGCTCAACCTCTCTCCACAACTCACTCCCTCAAGTCGCTGCAACATCCTCGTAAATCTCCTTCTCACTCTTTCCAGCGAAAGGTGGTGTGACAAGAAATTCTCATACCACCACTTTTTCAAGGGAAATTAAGGATGGGCAATAAATCCTGGCCTTGAAGAGAGTTGTGGATCTCTGGAATTCTCTGTCCTGGAGATCATTTATTTAAAGAGAAAGTAGATAATTTTTTCTGAAACGTTGTGAAACTCCGGGTAACAGGGAACTGGTACAGAAGAGGAGATGAGGTCTCGGGTAGATCAGTCATGATCATATTGGGTGGAAGAGCAGATTTGAGGGGCTACTCTTGCTTCTTCTTTCAGCTCTTGTATTCTTAAAAGAGCGGCCCAGTGGCCCTGTAGGGAATCCTGCTATCGCAAAGCTCCAGCGACCCAGGTTCAATTCCGACCTCTGGTGCAGTCTATGTGGAACTTGCATATTCTCCTTGTTACCATGGAGTTGATCCCATAGATGGATTTGGAATATTGTGTTCAGTTTTGGTCATCCTGCTACAGGAAAAATGCCATTAAGCTGGAAAGAGTGCAGCAAAGATTTACGAGGATATTGCCAGGGCTCGAGGGATTGGGTTATAGGGAGAGATTGGGCAGACTAGGACTTTGTTCCTAGAAGACTGAGAGGTGATACTACAGAGGTGTATAAAGTTATGAGGGGCACAGATAGGGTGCACTCAATCTTTTTCCGGGAATCAGGGAATCAAAAGCTAGACGGCACATGTTTAAAGTGAGAGGGGAAAGATTTAAAAGGGACCTGAGGAGTAACTTCTTCATACAGAGGGTGGTGAGTATATGGAACGAACTGCCAGAGGAAGAGGTTGAGGCAGGTACAATAGCAACATTTAAAAGGTACTTGAAGAGGTAGATGGATAAGAAAAGTTTAGAGGGATATGGACCAAATGTGGGCAAATGGGATGAGCTTAGATGGGCATCGTATGACCATGTGGTTTACCCTTGGTTGCTCTAGTTTCCTCCCAAAGATGCTGGTTGGTAAGTTAGTTATTGTAATCTATGCCTAGTGAAGGAGAACTAGTGGAAGGAGAATTAATGGACATGAAGAAAGAATGGGTTACAGGGAAATAAAGTGGGGGAATGGGATTGTTCTGAGAGCTGGCATAGACCCAATGGGCTGAATGGCCTCCTTAAAAGTTATTATGAAACATGAAAAAAGAAAGAGATGGAGTCTGTCGTGAAACAACTTCAAGGTCTCGAAGGACAAGGACTCTGAACACAGACTGAAAATGATTTATTTACAAAGGCAAACGCGGAGAAAAGGTAACGGGGTCACACAAACACACACACACACGCGCACACACACACACACACACACACACACACTGGTGATAGCGAGTGTGGGAAAATCACAAGGGTAAAATACACACATACACACACACACACACACACACACACACACACACACACACACACAAAACTAACTGGGTACAAACAGTCAAGGAAAAGCAATACGCTACCCACCACCCCTTGACAGTTCAGTCATGGCTCCATGCCACCGGGAATACTAACTTAAGATGCTTCTAACCCTGTCGAAGTGCACAGCTTACCAGAGGTCTCTCCAGCGTCGTTTCACGATTACTCCGAGGCAACAAAGAGACCCGACCCAGCGTATGGGGCACTCTTTATATTGCTGGAGGGCTGGGGGGGGCCCAGCACAGGTAGTTCAAAAGGGCCAATAGCCCAGTGCCAGCAAGGACTAATCGATCACCAAAGACCAGTGGCCCGAGGCCAGGTACAAAGGTGCTTAAAGGGGCTAATGGTCAGGTGTGCACTGATGGGTGGGGTGGAACCTGGCCTTGATTGACAGTGGTGTGTCTTTCGACCTGGTACTGGGCAGTGCAGTCACATGACAGCCCCAGACCTCTACAATACAGTGTGGTATTGAGAAGGGATTCCAAAGTTTAGGGTTTGCTAACGGAACAACCACGAGAGGTGGGGGAGAAAAATGCATGAGAAGGCAGATTTGGAGTTGGCGTTTGGAGATTGTGGAGAACAATTTAAAGCAAAAGGCTGAAACTGAACAGAGTGAGTCACCTCAGAGAATGAGAGCTGGGTGGATGGAAACTGGCCAGGTCAAACAAGGAGCAAGATCTGTTTTGTCACCGGGAGCCAGACCTGTAGTGTGCAGGGGTAGTAGTGTAGTCGCAGGTGAGGAATGGCAAATGAAGTTTAATTCGGATAAGTGCGAGGTGTTGCATTTTAACATAGAGTCGGTTTGGAGGGGCTTACAACAGCTGTGGTATGTAAATCAGATGGAAAATTAAGCCTTTCAATTCAGGATTTGGACTGCTTTCAGACTCAACAGCAGCATCAGTCTGAAGCAGAACATTAAGGTGAGATGGGAAAGAACTAGAAGGGTTCTGAGGGGCGGTTTTTTACACAGAAGGTGGTGAGTATATGGAATGAAGAAGTGTTAGAGGTGAGGACAATTACAACATTTAAAAGACATTTGGACAGGGACATGGATAGGAAAGGTTGAGAGAGATATGGGCCAAGTTTATTACTTTGATGCTCAGATGTAAGACTTATCGTTCCAAAGCACCACTTACAATCAAATATTACTTCCCTCATCTTACTTTGGACTAGCTCGGGTGGGCAACATGATCAGCATGGACGAGTTGTTTACGTCCTACCTGGGTTTGACTTTCCAAAATGCAACACCTCGCACTTATCCGAATTAAACTCCATTTGCAATTCATTGGCACCTACTTAGTGCCAAGGGTTTAGATGGGTCTCAGTTTGTTAAGTGTGTCCAGGACAGATTCCTGACACAGTATGTTGACAGGCCGACTAGAGGGAATGCCATATTAGATCCAGTTTTAGGTAATGAACTGGGACAAGTGACAGATCTATCGGTGGGTGAGTATTTGGGGGACAGTGACCATTGCTCCATAACTTTAGAATTGTCATGGACAGGGATAGGAGCAAAGAGGACGGGAAGATATTTAATTGGGGAAAGACGAATTATGAGACTATAAGGCAAGAACTTGGGAGTGTAAATTGGGATGACATTTTTGAAGGGAAATGTACGATGGAGATGTGGTCGATGTTCAGGGATCTCTTGCAGGATGTTAGGGATAAATTTGTCCCGGTGAGGCAGAGAAGGAATGGTGGGGTGAAGGAACCGTGGGTGATGAGAGAGGTGGAACAACTAGTTAGGAAGAAGAAGGCAGCATACATAAGGTGTAAGCAGCAAGGATCAGACAGGGCTCGTGAGGAATATAGAGTAGCAAGGAAGGAACTTAAGAAAGGGCTGAGGACAGTGAGAAGGGGACATGAAAAGGCTTTGGCGAGTAGGGTTAAGGAGAACCCCAAGGCTTTTTTCTCATATGTAAAGAGCAGAAGGATGGCTAGGGTAAAGGTAGGTCTGATTAAAGACAAAGGTGGGAGGATGTGCCTGGAAGCTGTGGAAGTGGGTGAGGTTCTCAATGAATACTTCTCTTCAGTATTCAGCAAGGAGAGGGGTCTTGATGACGCTGAGGACAGTGTTGGTGAGAGTAATGTTCCAGAGTATGTAGATGTTAAGAGAGAGGATGTGTTGGAGCTGTTAGAAAATATTAGGACAGATAAGTCTCTGGGGCCTGACAGAATATTCCCCAGGCTGCTTCGTGAGGTGAGGGAGGAGATCGCTGAACCTATGGTTAGGATCTTTGAGACCTTGTTGTCCACGGGGATGGTACCGGAGGATTGGAGGGTGGCGAATGTTGTCCCCTTATTCAAAAAGGGTAGTAGGAATAGTCCAGGGAATTACAGACCGGTGAGCCTTACGTCTGTGGTGGGTAAGCTGATAGAAAGGATTCTAAGAGATAGGATCTATGGGCATTTAGAGAATCATGGACTGATTAGGGACAGCCAGCATGGCTTTGTGAAGGGAAGATCTTACCTCACAAGCCTGATAAGGTTCTTTGAGGAAGTGACCAGGAAGATTTATGAGGGTAGTGCAATGGATATGGTCTACATGGATTTTAGTAAGGCGTTTGACAAGGTTCCGCATGGTAGGTTTCTTCAGAAGGTCAGAGACCAAGGGATCCAGGGAGGCTTGGCCATGTGCATTCAGAATTGGCTTGCCTGTAGAAAGCAGAGGGTTGTGGTGGAGGGAGTGCATTCGGATTGGAGGGCTGTGACTAGTGGTGTCCCGCAGGGATCGGTTCTGGGACCTCTACTTTTTGTGATATTTATTAACAACTTAGATGAGGGGGTGGAAGGCTGGGTTAGCAAGTTTGCAGATGACACAAAGATTGGTGGTGTTGTGGATAGTGTGGAGGGCTGTCGAAGCTTATAGAGGGATATTGATAGGATGCAGAGCTGGGCTGACAAGTGTGCAGATGGAGTTCAATCCAGAGAAGTGTGAGGTGGTACACTTTGGAAGGACAAACTCCAAGGCAGAGTACAAGGTAAATGGCAGGATTCTGGGGAGTGTGGAGGAGCAGAGGGATCTGGGGCTTCATATACACAGATCACTGGAAGTCACCTCACAGGTAGATAGGGTAGTTAAGAAAGCTTATGGGATGTTAACTTTCATAAATCATGGGATCGAGCTTAAGAGCCGTGAAGTAATGATGCAGCTTTACAGAACTCTGGTTAGGCCACACTTAGAGTACCGTGTCCAGTTCTGGTCGCCTCATTATGGGAAGGATGTGGAGGCATTGCATAGGGTGCAGAGGAGATTTACCAGGATGCTGCCTGGATTAGAGAGTATGGATTACGAGGAGAGACTAAAGGAGCGAGGGCTGTTCTCATTGGAGAGAAGGAGGATCAGGGGAGACATGATAGAGGTATACAAGATATTGAGAGGAATAGATAGAGTTGACAGCCAGCGCCTCTTTCCCAGGGCGCCAATGCTCAAAACAAGACGACATAGCTTTAAGGTATTGGGGGAAGTTCAAGGGTGATGTCAGAGGGAGGTTTTTCACTCAGAGAGTGGTTGGTGCATGGAATGCGCTGCCTGGGGTGGTGGTGGAGGCTGATATGTTGGTCAAGTTCAAGAGATTGTTAGATAAGCATAAGGAGGAATTTAAGTTAGAGGGATATGTGGGAAGAAGGGGTTAGATAGTCTTAGGTGTGGTTTGAAGGGCGGCACAACATGGTGGGCCGAAGGGCCTGTATTGTGCTGTATTGTTCTATGGTTCTATGGTTATACATGCAGAAGGTGACAGAGATTTTGAACTCTAATCCACAGTTGATGTGAGGGCAATTGTAAATCTGAAACTGGTAACATTTTGCTGCCAAAGGTAATTCAGAAAGGATGGAAATATGGGCCTCGCTTACAGATCAAGCACTGAATGGTGGAATAGACATGAGGAAACAATTCTGTTCTCATTTGCCTTCAGCAGCCTTTGCTGTAATCTCCGTCAATCCTTTCCGAAACCTCTCTGGCTCATTTTACTCTTCAAAGACACCAATTAAAATTACCTCTTTGGTTACTAATACGAAAATTCCACTCTTCCGCTCAACATCAATTTACTTTCCAACTCCACTACTTTAACTGTGAAGCACTTTGGAACATTAAAGGCACTGCATAACAGGAGGTGTAAACACTGTAGTAACTGTGCACACCATATGAGAGACCAGTCTTAACAGTTCCAGTCTGCAAATATCACACCAGCTTGGTGGTGGATGTTAGAACTGGATGAACTTAATTCTGTGTGAATATAATGGGGCTATAATCAAGGAAGAAAGAACCAGTTGTTGAGAGAGGCTTGATGTCAAGATGGTTTTATGAAAGGCAAATCAGGTTTGATAAATTTGTCAGAGCTCTTTGAGGCTGTAACACACAGTTATGATTGAGGAGAGCCTGTGGATATGGTGCATTTTGGATTTCCAGGAGGAATTTGACAAAGTGTTAAATAAAAAGTTGGGACCTATGAAGTTTGAAGAACTTCGGCAAGTAGGTGCATCTGACCCACATGGCTAAATCAGATGGGCCAACAATTACGGTCACATTGCTGACCCCAGCTCACTCACAGTTACGACTTAGCAAATTCTATGAACTTGAGCTGAGATCCTGCAAATACTGTTTAAGCAGATGTGAAGCCATTCAAGGAAGAAGAAAGGGTTCTGTCAGTATTAGAGTCATAGAGTAATATGACCCACTGACTCTGCACCACCTATTTACACTAATTCTACATTAATCTCATTTGTTTTAATTCTCCCTACATTCTCATTAACTCCCCCCAGATTCTACCACTCACCTACATACTAGGGGCAATTTACAATGGCCAATTAATTTACCAACCCACACGTCTTTGGGGTGTGAGAGGAAACTGGAGCACCTGGAGGAAACCCACGTGGTCACAGGAAGAATAGACAAAGTCCACAGAGACAGCACCCGAGGCCAGTATTGAACCCAGGTCTCCAGCGTTGTGAGGCAGTGGTTCTACTGGCTATGCCACTGTGCTACCCAACAATCTGGGCAACTTTCAGCATTAAACCATTAACGTTAAAAAGAACGGACGACCTACGCAACTACTTGCATTTGCACACCTCCCTGTGACAAAAGGAACGGCACAGTGAAGCAACTAGTAGAGCTAGTAGAGCTGCTATCACACAGCTTCAGTGACCCAGGTTCAATCCTGACCTCCGGTACTGTCAATGTAGGTGTGCACTTTGCCTCTTGGGGGTGCTCCGGTTTCCTCCCAAATCCCAAAACGTGTGGGTTGGGAGGTTGATTTCCCACTGCAGATTGCCTCTAGTGTGTAGCTGAGTGGTAGAATTGGGGGAGATTGGAATGAGGCAAGAATAAAACTTGACTAATGTAAATGGGTGTTTGATGTGTCTATCTAATAGCCTCATAAACACCTTCATTGTATCTGCTTCTTCAGGCATCTGTCACTTTCTGTGTAAAAACTTGTGCTACATATCTCCTTTAAAATGTAGCACATCATGGAAACCAGCCTCCCCTCCATGGATTCTGTTTATACCTCTCGCTGCCTTGGTGAAGCAGCCAGCATAATCAAAGACCCCACCCACCCGGGTCATTCTCTCTTCTCCCCTCTCCCATCAGGCAGAAGATACAGGAGACTGAGAGCACATACCACCAGGCTCAAGGACAGCTTCTATCCCACTGTGATAGATTAATGAACGGTTCCCTTATGTGATGAGATGGACTCTTGACCTCACAATCTACCTTGCTATGACCTTGCACATTATTGTTTACCTGCAATGCACTTCCCTGTAGCTGTGACACTTTACCCTGTTATTGTTTTTACCCTGTACTACCTCAATGCACTGTGTAATGAATTGATCTGTATGTACCTCGGTACAAGTGACAAAAATAAACCAGTACAAGTACCAATACCTATCACCTTAAATGCATACCCTCTAGTACTTGGCACTTCTACCCTGGGAAAAAAAGTTCTGACATTCTACCTATCTATGCCTCTCATAATATTATAAATTTCTATCAGGTCTCCCCTCAGCCTCTGAGGTTGCAGAGAAAACAACCCAGCTTTGTCCAACCTCTCCTGGTAGCTCATACCCTCTAATTCAGGCAGCATCCTGGTGAACCTCTTCTGCACCCTCTCCAAAGCCTCCACGTCTTTCCTGTAGTGGGGTGACCAGATGCTGGTATGTTTATCAGCAATGAAAGCCTATCGATTGCTTGAATCTTGCTGTAGCTTCTCAAGCTTCAGCCTACTTAAACCCACAAAAAATTCCCTTGCATGCCTCTACAGACCTGGTCAAGTAGAAATCTAAGCATCATTGAACTACAAGCCTTGGATCATATTAAATGACAAGGCAGGCTTGTGTGGCAGAGTGGTGTACTCCTGCTCCTATTTACTTGTGGGTTTGAGTATTTGTGAGTTGGTGTATGGTTTTGAACCTGCTTCACCATTCAGTATCACATTCGACGTGATCTTGACCTCAGCACATTACTGGTGGTTTCTTATAACCTCCGATTCCCTCTATTGACTGAAAATCTGTCTCAATCTTGAAATATTTGTTGATAACCCTTTCTCCACAGCTCTGAGGTAGAAAATTCCAAAGAATCATTACCCCCTGAGAGAAGGAATCTCCCCCCTCGACATCGCAAACAGTTGTTGTAACCTTGCACCTTATTGTCTACCTGCACTACACTTCCTCTGTAGTTGTGACACTTTACTCTGTACTGTTATTGTTTTACCTGTACTACCTCAATGCACTCTGTACTAACTCAATGTAACTGCACTGTGTAATGAATTGATCTGTATGATCAGTATGCAAGACAAGTTTTTCACTGTACCTCAGTACAAGTGACAATAATAAACCAATACCAATACCAATACCAATCTCTTACCATGATTCAATCAATTCATTGCATTCAATTCTGGTCGCCCCATTACAGGAAGGATGTGGAGGCTATGGAGGGTGCAGAAGAGGTTCACCAGGATGCTTCCTGGATTAGAGGGCATGAACTATAAGGAGAGGTTGGACAAACTTGGGTTGTTTTCCCTGAAGTGGCAGAGGCTGAGGGGAGACCTCTTAAAAGTTTATAAGATGATGAGAGGCATAGATAGGGTGGACAATTGGTATCTTTTTCCAGGGTTTAAATGTCTAATACTGGAAGGCATGCATTTAAGGTGAGAGGGTGTAAGTTCAAAGGAGATGTGCGGGATAAGTTTTTTACACAGAGAGTGGTGGGTGCCTGGAATGCACTGCCAGGGGTGGTGGTGGAAGCAGATATGATAGAGACATGAAAGAGGCTCTAAGATAGGCACATAAATGTGCAGAGAATAGAGGGACATGGACATTGTGTCAGCAGAAAGGATTAGTTTAGTTAGACAGTTAATTAGTTAGTTTGGCACAACACTGTGGGCCAGAGGGCTTGTTCCTGCGCTGTACTGTTCTATGTTCTATGTTCCGTATTCTATTTCAGACTCCCCACTGTGAGAAACCCACTCAAATTCTTACACGTCTTATTCTCCTAAACTCCAACAAGTATGGCCCAATTTGCTCAATCTGCTCCTCATTAAAAAAAAAACTCTTTATACCTGGAATCCATCCAGTGAACCTTCTCTGAACTGCCTCCAAAGCAATCCTAACCTTCCTTAAATGGAGACCAAAACTGTATGGAGTACTCCAGCAGTAGCTTATCAACCCTGTACAGTGAACAAGACTCTCCTACCTTTGTACTCCAACACCAAACAGTAAAGGATAAAACCCCAATTGTCTTGGAGTCACAGTCATTCAGCTTGGAAACAGACCCATCTGCCCCTCAAGACTATGCCAACCATCAAGCGCCCATTTTACACGAAGAACATAACATAAGAACATAAGAAATAGGAGCAGGAGTCGGCCATTTGGCCTGTGGAGCCCGCTCCGCCATTCAATAAGATCATGGCTGATCTGGCTGTGGACTCAGATCCACCTATCTGCCTTTTCCCCATAACCCTTAATTCCCCTACTATGCAGAAATCTATCTAGCTGTGTCTTAAATATATTTAATGAGGTAACCTCTACTGCTTCCCTGGGCAGAGAATTCCACAGATTTACTACTCTCTGGGAAAAGCAGTTTCTCCTCATGTTCATCCTAAATCTATTCCCCCGAATCTTGAGGATATGTCCCCTGGTTCTAGTCTCACCTACCAGTAGAAACAACTTTCCTGCCTCTATCTTATCTCTCCCTTTCACAATTTTATATGTTTCCATCAGATCCTCTCTCATTCTTCTGAATTCCAGTGAGTATAGTCCCAGGCGACTCAATCTCTCCTCATAGGCTAACGTCTTCATCTCCAGAATCAACCTGGTGAACCTCCTCTGCACTGCCTCCCAGTATATCTTTCCTCAAGTAAGGAGACCAGAACTGCACGCAGTACTCCAGGTGTGGCCTCACCAGTACCCTGTACATTTGCAGCATAACCTCCCTGCTCTTAAATTCAATCCCTCTACCAATGAAGGCCAACAATCCATTTGCCTTCTTGAAAACTTGTTGCACCTGCAAACCAACCTTTTGTGTTTCATGCACAAGCACTCCCAAGTTTCTCTGCACAACAGCATGCTGCAATCTTTCACCATTTAAATAATAATCTGATCTTCTATTTTTCCTTCCAAAGTGGATGACCTCGCATTTACCAACATTGTACTCTGTCTGCCAGACCCTTGCCCACTCACTTAACCTATCTATATCTCTCTGCAGACTCTCCGCATCCTCTGCACAATTTGCTTTTCCACTGAATTTAGTGTCATCAGCAAACTTAGATACACTGCACTTGGTCCCGTCTTCCAAATTGTGAATGTATATTGTGAACAGTTGTGGGCCCAGCACCGACCCCTGCGGCACCACTGATTGCTAGTGAGGGAAAACCCATTTATCCCAACTCTCTGCTTTCTATTGGTTAACCTCCATGCATCCTTATCTTATGGAATTCTTTTTTGTGGCACCTTATTGAACACCTTCTGGAAATCCAAGTATACAACATCCACTTGTTCCCCTCTGTCCACTGTGCTCATTATATCCTTTAACTCCAGTAAGTTTGACAAACAGGACCTACCCTTCCTGAATCCATTGTGTGTGCCTGATGGAACCATTTCTATCCAGATGTCACGCTATTTCTTCCTTAATGATAGCTTCAAGCATTTTCCCAACTACAGACATTAAGCTAACTGGCCTGTGGTTACCTTCCTTTTGCTTACATCTTTTTTTAAACGGTGGTGTGACATTCACTGACATCCAATCCACTGGGACCTGCCCAGAGTCCAGAAAATTTTGATAAATTATCACAAACGTCTTTACTATAACTTCAGCCATTTCTTTCAGGACCCTGGGATGCATCGCATCAGGACCAAGGGACGCGACTACCTTTAGGCCCACTAGTTTGCTCATCACTACCTCTTTAGTGACAGCGATTGTATCGAGGTCCTCACCTCCCATCGCATCCGTAACATCTCTCTTCGGGATGTTAGACGTGTCCTCCACCATGAACACCTACACAAAATAGTCACTCAAGGTCTCTGCCATTTCCACATTAGCCAATATTAATTCCCCCTCCTCATCTTCCAAGGGACCTATGTTCACTTTAGCCACTCTTTTCCGCTTTATATAATTATAGAAACTTTTACTATCTGTTTTTATATTTTGTGCTTGTTTACTTTCATAATATATCTTTCCTTTTTGCTTACTTAGTGGTTTTTTTTTATATAAATGTTTATTCACTAAAAGCACTACAAAAAGACAACCAGTGTCAATACATTACATCTAATACGGAAAAGAAGAAACTAAGCAACGACATACTACAGTAGAGAATACAAACTAATACTAATGAAACACACATGCGACGCTACACCCGTTAACGCGACACGCGACACTTCAAATAAGAATCGCGTTCGTACCGTCCACGACACACGCGATCCCCTGAGGGGCCCACCGAGCGTGGAACTCAGCTAGGGTGCCCGCGGAAACTGCGTGCTCCCTCTCTAAATGCACCCTCGCGCGCACATAAGCGTGGAAGACGGGCAGGCAGGCCGACCACTTAGTGGTTCTTTGCTGCTTTGTAAAGTTTTACCAATCTTCCGGTTTCCCACTACTCGGTGATTTTGTATGCATGAGCTTTTTGCTTGATGCCTTCTTTTATTTCTTTTGTTATCCAAGGCTGGCTCTCCCCACCCTTACTGTCCTTGCTTTTAAGTGGAACATACTTTTGTTGAGCACCGTGAAAGACCTCTTTGAAAGTCTTCCACTGTTCCTCAACTGTCCCACCATAAAGCCTGTGTTCCCAGTCTACACTAGCCAGCCCCTCCCTCATCCCGTTATAGTCTCCCTTGTTTACGCATAATACACTGGTTTTAGATCAAACTATTACACACTCCATTTGTATGAGAAATTCAATCATTCTGTGATCACTCTTTTCAAGAGATTCCCCAACTACAGTATCATTAATTTTTACCTGTCTCATTGCACAGGACCAGACCCAAGATATCATTTTCCCTTGTAGGTTCACCAACATGCTGTTCAAGAATGCTATCACAGATGCATTCTATGAAGTCCTAATCCTACACCAATCCCACTTTATTCTCCCCACATCTCTCTCAGTCTTCTCCCAGATTCCACGGCTCACCTGCACACTGGGAGAATTTTACAGAGGCCAACAAGCCACCAATCTGCACATTTTTGGGATGTGGGAGGAAACCGGAGCACCCAGAGGAAACACAACCGTCAAAGGGACAGTGTGTAATCTCCATATGGACGGCAACCTGAGGGTAGGTTCAAAACCAAGTTGCTGGAGCTGTGAGCTCTACTAACTGCACTCATGCTCTGCCCGTCTTCTTAATTACTTGTTAAAAATGAAAACAGTCACCACAGCCAAGTTCTCGTCAGTGAACAACAGTGTGATACTCTGAAAGGGAAGTGAAATGTGCTATAGAAATACCAGTCTTTCTCCTTGGGTGAACCATACTATGATCATTTGAATTCACAATTGCTCACAAAAGTGATGGTACTCTGGGATTTCCCTTGGCCCTTTACCATAGCCACTTTGACGCATCTGCCAATAACTTATCCCAGCCTCAACAGCAACTCACCAAAAATGACCTGTGCTGAGGCCTTTTCACTATGCTCCTCAACAGTCACAAGCTGTCTTGTGGTTTATTGATCTGGAAGAGGGTGCTGCTGTTCGAAGATGAACCCTGCCAACAGGAAATTAAACGGAATCAGTGTAGATGGGCAAAAAGGTTAGCATGGAAGTGCTGGGCTGAAGGGCCTGTTCCTGTGTTGTACGGCTCTATGGCTCTAAATGGACAACCTTCAATTGATTTTCCTGGGTTCCATGTTATAGTCTCAGTGCCCATATGTCTGGTAAGATAAGATATCTTTATTAGTCACATGTACATCAAAACACCCAGTGAAATGTATCTTTTGCGTAGAGTGTTCTGGGGGCAGCCCGCAAGTGTCGCCGCGCTTCCGGCGCCAACATAGCACGCCCACAACTTCCCAACCCGTACGTCTTTGGAAAGTGGGAGGAAACCGGATCACCTGGAGGAAACCCACTCAGACACGGGGAGAACGTACAAACTCCTTACAGACAGCGGCCAGAATTGAACCCAGGTCGCTTGCACTGTAATAACGTTACGCTAACCGCTACACTACCATGCCTGTCATGGCATAATGTCTGTTTAGCTTCACCCTCACCAATGTTGTCATTGACCTTTGCACCCGTGATTGGTGAGGACAAGCTGAATTAGGTCTATTTCTGTTTGCTCACCACAGATTGGGTAGTGGTGTCCTTCAGAATTCAGCCAGCTTTGATAATGGTGCTGCAGAGTCCATCTTGGAAATAGATATTTGAACGGTCTCCACTCAGAGCCTGGCACAGTGGTGCATCTGG
Organism: Pristis pectinata; assembly: GCF_009764475.1. Classification (NCBI taxonomy): domain Eukaryota; kingdom Metazoa; phylum Chordata; class Chondrichthyes; order Rhinopristiformes; family Pristidae; genus Pristis; species Pristis pectinata. Next base: position 10,095,685 of record NC_067406.1, read on the forward strand.
TAGACCCACTGCCTCACAGCTCCAGAAACCCGGGTTCTCCTGACCTCCAGCACTGTCTGTGTGGAGTTTGCACGTTCTTCCTGTGACTGTATGGTTTTCCCTCGAGTGCTCTGATTTCCTCCCACACCCCAAAGCATGTAGGTCGGTGGGTTAATTGCCCCTGACACGTAGGAGAATGGTCAAACCTGGGAGGTGTTGAAAATGACGGAGAATGGAAACATGAGATGACTGTAGGATTGATGCAATTGGGTGGTTGATGGTTAGCATTGACAGTGGGCTGAAGGGCCTGTGCTGTACCTTTGTTTGTGTTGTGTCTAAGGTGAGGGAGGATGGTGGGTGACAATAAGGAGGACGTTTCCTTACCAAATGCCATTCAATCTCCTGGGGTCAGAGAAATGTTAAAGAGCCCCCACACCACTCCCTCCACTGTAGCACTGCCCCAGCGGGGCTTTCCTTTGATTGGGGCAGGGTGTACCTCGGGATTGTGATGTTGGAGCTGGGACATTGATTGAAAGGTATCCTTCTGAGAGTATGACTACGTATGACAGACGCGAGTCAGAGTTATAGAGCACAGAAACAGGCCCTTCGGCCCAACTCATCCATGCTGACAAGTTGCCTTCCTGAGCTGCATTTGGCCCATTATCCCTCTACACCTTTCCTATCCATGTGTCTGTCTAAATATCTTTTAAACATTGTAATTGTATCCACCTCTACCGTTTCTTCGAGCAGCTCATTCCATCTACCCACCACCTCTGTGTGAAAACATGTCTTGCGACAGTCCTTCCAGTTTAGACTTACAGAGTAAGTGAGTTACCTGAAGCTGTAGAACTTAGATTGAGTCTAGAAGGCTGCAATCTAGATCTTAAGAATGGATTTAGGAGAACTAGAAGGGGGTATGAGAAGGCCTTAGTGAGTAGGATTAAGCAAAACACCCAGATGTTATCAACAGAACCTTGGAGGGTAGTCTGGGCTGAGATTGCCTACGTGCGATCCTTATGTGGTGCCTAGGTTGAGCTTTTTCCTGTGGTTAAATGTGACTCTGTGATTCAACCAATTGGCTTGCTGTGAATCAGAAATCCGATATGGAAACAGAAATACTGGAAACACCCAGCAGGTCAGGAAGCATCTGTGGAGAGAGGAACAGAGTTGAGGTCAGAACTAGGAAAGTGAGAAAACAAGTTGCCAAGAAGGTGGGGGAGGGATGCTTCAGATAAAAGCATGAAGCTGAAGTTGCTGTGGTGATCTGTTGTTTACAAAATTTTCTGATAGATTAGCAAGGTCATTTAAAGAGAGACAAAAAACAAACAAAAGGACTTGTAAGAGGTATAGTTATGTGTAGGCCCGGGCTGATAAAGGTGCCAGATTTCCTTCACTGATGGACATCTGTGAACGCGATGGGTTTGTGCAGTAATCCAGTAGTTTCAGGGACACCACCACTGATTCTACCTGTTTATGGAAATGGGCCCCACTGAATCAAGCATCCATTAACATTAATCTACACTGATCTCTTTTTATTTTGGAGATGACATTAAAAAAGGTGGTATCGTTGACAGTGAGGAAGGTTATCAAAATCTACAGAGGGATCTTGATCAGCTGGGTAAGTGGACTGAGGAATGGCAAAGGGAGTTCAATTCAGATAAATGTAAGATGTTGCACTTTGGGAAGTTTTCACAGTGAACTGTAGGGCCCTGGGGAGTGTTGTAGAACAGAGGGACCTAGTACATGATTCCCTGAAAGTGGAGTCACAGGTAGGCAGGGTGGTGAAGGCATGCAGGCCTTCATCAGTCAGGGCATTGAGTATAGGAGTTGGGACATTATGTTGCAGTTGTATAAGTCATTGGTGAGGCCGCACTTGGAGTACTGTGTACAGTTTTGGTAACCCTGTTATAGGAAAGACGTTATTAAACCGGAAAGGGTGCAGAGAAGATTTACGAGGATGTTGCCAGGACTCAAGGGCCTGAGTTATAGGGAGAGGTTGGACAGGTTAGGACTTTATTCCTTGGAGCATAGGTGACTGAGGAGTGACCTTTATAGAGGTGTATAAAACTATGAGGAGCATGACAGGGTGAATGCACATGGTCTTTTTCCCAGGGAAAGGGAATCAAAAACTTGCGGGCACAGGTTTATGGTGAGAGGAGAAAATTTAAAAGGGACCTGAGGGGCAACTTCTTCATGCAAAGGGTGGTCAGTATATGGAACAAGCTGCCAGAGGAAGTGGCTGAGGCAGGTACGGCAACAATGTTTAAAAGGCACCCGGTCAAGTACATGGATAGGAAAGGGTTGGAGGGATATGGGACTGGCTGAGATGGGCATCTTGGTTGACATGGACGAGTTGGGCTGAAGGGCCTGATTCCGCGCTGTATGACTCTAGGACTCTATGACTAACAGAAGGCATAATTCAGTATTGACTCTGAGGAGCAGGCAGCTTTGGCTAAGTAATTGCACCCTTTATGTATAAGTCAAAGGAGGTTCAAACCCAGTCCAGAGAGGTGACAACAAAACTAGACCAATACTTCAGTGCCACAGTGTTAGCAGAGCAACCCTGGCAAACCAAGGCATGTCTTCCCTTTCAGGAAGATGGACGAGATCTGGAAATGTTTGGGGGACATAAGAGTCATAATCATAGAGCAATACAGCACGGAATCAGGCCCTTCGGCCCAACCAGTCCATGCTGACCATGTTGTCCACCCAGCTAGTCCCAATTTCCTGTGTTTGGCCAATATCCCTCCAAGCCACAACCCTCCATGTACCTATCCAAGTGCTTCTTAAATGATACTATTGTACCTGCCTCAACCACTTCCTCTGGCAGCTCGTTCCATATACTCACCACCCTCTGGGTGAAAAAGTTGACCCTCAGGTCCCTTTTAAATCTTTCCCCTCTCACCCTAAATCTATGCCCCCTGGTATTGGACTCCCCTACCCTGGGAAAGAGACTGTTACCAACCACCTTATCTATGCATCTCATAACTTTAAGCACTACTATAAGGTTGCTCCTCATTCTCCTACATTCCAAGGAATGAAGCCCTAGCCTGGCCAACCTCTCCCTATATCTCAGCCCCTCTAGTCCTGGCAACGTCCTCATAAATCTTTTCTGCACTCTTTCCAGTTTAACCACATTTTTTCTGTAACACGCTGACCAAAACTGTACACAGTACTCCAAGTGCGGCCTCACCAACGACTTGTACAACTGCAACATAATGTCCCAACTCCTGTACTCAGTGCCCTGTACTCAGTGCCAGCATGCTAAACACCTTTTTCACTGCCCTGTCTACCTGTGACACCGCTTTCAATGAACTATGCATTTGTACTCCTTGGTCCCTCTGTTCCATTACCCTCCCTGGTGCCCTACCATTCACAGTGTAAGTCCTACGCCGGTTTGACTTTCCAAAATGCATCACCTCACACTTAACCGTATTGAAATCCATTTGCCACTCCGCAGCCCACTTCCTTAACTGATCAAGATCCCCCTGTAATCTACGATAACCTTCTTCACTATCAACAACACCTCCTAGATTCACGTCATCGGCAAACTTACTGATCAAGCCTCGTGCATTTGCTTCCATGCGTGTTCCATTGTCTCTGTTTTCCTCAACACCTCTTGCTGTTCCATTGTCAAAAAACCCCAATCAAGCTACGGGCGCAGGAGCATGGAAGACATGACGAAGTGTCACATTGGCACAACTAGCAGAGATGCTGCCTCACAGGGCCAGAGACACGGGTTCAATCCTGACTGTGCGGAGTTTGCACGTTCTCCCTGTGACCACGTGGGCTTCCTCCGGGTGCTCCGGTTTCCTCCCACATCCCAAAGATGTTAATTGGCCATGGAGTGGTAGAATCTGGAGGGGGGGAAGATGATGAAAATATGGGGAATTTTTTTTTTAATGGGATTAATGAAGGATTAGCGTAAATGGGTGGTTGATGGTAGACTTGAACTCAATGGACAAAGGGTCATTTCTCTCTATGATCTATAGGACTCTTTGTAAAACACTGGTTCAGACACAGTCAGACTATTAGATCCGGTTCTGGACGCCAAACTTTAGGAAAATGATTGGACAGATGAGGGACTTCAGTCACGTGATAGACAGGAAATTGGAGTCATTCCTCTTCGAATGGAGGAAGTGAAAGGAGATCTGATGGAGGCAGAGATCATGAAGGGCACAGAGAGAGTGGATGGAGAGAAACAGAGGCACAAGAGACTGCAGATGCTGGAATCTGGAGCAACACACAATCTGCTGGAGGAATTCAGTGGGTCAGGCAGCATCTGTGGAGGGAAAGGAAATGTCGACCATTCCTTTTCTCCCACAGATGCTGCTCGACCCACTGAGTTCCTCCAGCGGATTGCCTGTTTCTCTAGATGGGGAGACACTGCTCCCAATGGTGGAAAGGTCAAATACTAGCAGATGTAGAATAAAGGTGATTGGCAAAAGCACCAAAAGTGAATGAGGAAGTCGGAGATGAAGAGAATTTTCTCTCAGAGAGTCATGAATGCTTGGAACTCTTGAACCCCAAAGGGCTGAGTCATTGATCGCAGTCATAGATAGATCTCTGGATTGTTGGGAACAGGAAGGTTATGGGGGCAGAAAAAATTGAAGCCAAGAGTAGATTAGCCTTGACCTTTTGAGGGATCCTACTCCTCCTCCTGTTGAAAAAACAGAGTGGGACATTGATAATCTAAAGGGATGGAGTCGACATGATCAACGTACTATCTGCTGGAGGAACTCAGTGATCAAGCAGAGTGTGTGGGGGGGGGGGAAGGAATTGTCGACGTTTCAAGTCAAAACCCTCATCAGGACTGTATTAGGTCAAAACCCGCATCACGACTAACTTGTTTGATTCCTGGAGATTGGGTGATTTTATATGAAAAAAAGAATGATTCCTGGATCTGGCCTTTGGGTAAGGGTAGGTTGTTTCAGGGAGGAGGTGGTGGGGGATGTGGTTTGATGCTGTCAGCCGAGGCTTTGATGAGCCTCTTGTCGTGAGGCTGTGGGAGGTCACCAGAGACCATGCTTCCGCTCCTTGTTTCTCACCACCCCTGCTATCTGTTGGGTTTTTGTTTTGAACACAAGAGGACATGGGGCCAGCAGAAGTGGTTTTCATTTACAACCACAGCTAAAAATACGATGCAGGACTGTTGCCAAATCAGTAGAGCACCAATGATTGGATTCTGATCAACTCATTCCTCGGAAACAGTCCAAAAAACCTTGTGGCTGATTTGTTATCATCTGATATGAAGTCATTCTAAGTGGGTGAATGCTGGACAGAAATTCCTGGCATGAACAGAACATAGAACAGCACCGCTTGAGAACAGGTACTTCAGCCCACAATCTCTGTGGCAGCCATGAGGCCGATTAAATTGACTGCCTGCACAGTGTCTATATCCCACTATTCCCTGCCTGTTCATGTGTCTATCTAAATGCCTCTTAAAAGTATCTGCTGCTACCCCTGGCAGCCCGTTCCAGGCATCTACCACTTCCTGTGTAAAAAACTTGCCTCACAAATCTCCTTCAAACTTTCCCCCTCTCACGTTAAACCCATGCCCTCTGGTATTTGACGTTTTCACCCTGGAAAAAAGATTTTGACCATCTACCCTATCTATGCCTCTCATAACTTTATATATTTCTGTCAGGTCTCTCTTCCAATGCTCCAGAGAAAACAATCCAAGTTTGTCCAATCTCTCCTTATAGATTGTACTCTCCAATCCAGGCAGCATCCTGGTGAACCCCTTCGGCACCCTCTCCAAAACCTTCACATCCTTCCTGTAATGTTATTCCTATTGAACAGTTCCCTTATACAATGAGGTGGACTATGACCTCATGATCTACCTTGTTGTGACCTTGCACCTTATTGCACTGCACTTTCTCTGTAGCTGTGACACTTTACACTGTACTGTTATTTTTTTTACCTGTACTACATCAATGCACTCTGTACTAACTTGATGTAACTGCACTGTGTAATGAATTGACCTGTAAGATCAGTTTCTAAGACAAGTTTTTCACTGTACCTCGGTACAAGTGACAATAATAAACCAATACCAATACCAACACCAATGTGGCAGCCAAACCTGCACACAGTCCTCCAACAGTAGATAACTAAAGATTTATGCAGGTGCAAAGTAATTTTCTGACTTTTATACTCAGTGTCCCAACCGATGAAGGCAAGCATGCCATACGCCTACTTTAATACCCTATCCACTGTGTTGCCACTCTCAGGGAGCGATGGACTTGCATCCCAAGATCCCTCTGTATGTCAAGGCTCCTAAGGGTCTTGTCATTTACTGTATACCTTCCCTCTTGCATTTGTCCTCCTAAATTGCAACACCTCACTCTAACCCTAAACCTAACCCTAAAGCATGGATTAAACTCCATCTACCATTTCTCCACCCAAATTTCCACTCATATATATCCCGTTGTATCCTTTGACAAACTTTCTCATGGTGCACAACTCTGCCAATTTTTGTGTCGTTTGCAAACTTACTAATCAGCCCACTTACATTTTCATTCAGATCATTACATATATCACAAACAACAGATCCCTGCGCTGGTCCTTGTGGAATACAACTGATCACAGACCTCCAGTCAGAATAACAACCCTCCACCACTACCCTCTCTCTTCTCCGGGCAAGCCAATTTTGTATCATCTGAGAGGAGGAAGATGGATCTGAGGGACATCCATCACTATGATCCTCACCATCAGGGACATGCCCTCTTCTCGTTAATACCTGCGTAGAAACTTCTTCTCTCAGAGGATAGTGAGACTCTGGAATTCTCTGTCTCCAAGGCTACTGAAGGCCAGATAATTTATTGAAGATGGAGGTAGCACGGTAGTGTAGCGGTTAGCGTAACGCTATTACAGCGCCAGTGACCCAGGTGCAATTCCAGCCGCTGTCTGTAAGGAGTTTGTATGTTCTCCCCGTGTCTGCGTGGGTTTTCTCCAGATGCTCCAGTTTCCTCCCACATTCCAAAAACGTAGAGGTTAGGAAGTTGTGGACATGCTATGTTGACACCAGAAGCGCGGCAACACTTGTGGGCTGCCTCCAGAACACTCTGCACAAAAGATGCATTTCACTGTGTGTTTCGATGTACATGTGACTAATAAAGATATTTTAGATAAATATTTGAAAGATCGAGGAATTGAAGGTTATGGGGAACTGGCACAGAAGGTAATTTGAGACCAGTATAGATACGTACATCAGGCTGCTGTTTATATTAACAGCTCGGCATTCAACACCATCATCCTCTTAGTACTAATCAACAAGCTTCAAAACCTGGGCATCTGTACCTCTCTCTGCAACTGGATCCTTGACTTCCTTATCGGGAGACCACAGTCAGTGTAGATCGGGAGTAACATCTCGTCCTCGCTGACAATCAACACAGACGCACCTCAAGGATGCGTGCTTAGCCCACTGCTCTACTCTCTCTGCACTCATGACAGTGTGGCTAGGCACATGCCTTCTATAAGTTCACCGATGACACCATTGTTGTTGGCAGAATCTCAGATGGCAATGAAGAGGCGTACAGGAGTGAGGTAGATCGGCTGGTTGAGTGGTGTCGCAACAACAACCCCGTACCCAACGTCAGCAAGACCAAGGAATTGATTGTGGACTTCAGAAAGGAGAAGTTGGGAGAACACCCACCTTGAGGGGTCAGCGGTGGAAAGGATGAGCAGCTTTAAATCACCAAGAAGGCACACCAGCAGCTCTACTTCATTGGAAGTCTGAGGAGTCACCAAGTCTCTTGCAAATTTCTACAGATGTACTGTGGAGAGCATCCTGACTGGTTGCATCACTGCCTGGTATGGAAGCTCCAATGTTCAGGATTGAAAGAGGCTGCAGAGGGTTGTAGACTCAGCCAGCTCCATCACGGACACAACCCACCCCACCATCGAGGACGTCTTTGAGAGGCTGTGCCTCAAGAAGGTGGCATCCATCATTAAGGACCCTAACCACCTGGGACATGCCCTCTTCTCATTACTACCATCAGGGATGAGGTATAGGAGCCTGAAGACCCACACTCAATGTTTTCAGAACAGCTTCTTCCCCTCCGCCATCAGATTTCTGAATGGTCCATGAACCCATGAACACTACCTCATCATTCCTTTTTTTTGCACTATTTATTTATTTTTGTAATTTATGGCAATTTTATGTCTTTGCACTGTACTGCTGCTGCAAAAACAACAAATTTCACCTCATAAGTCAATGACAATAAATTTGATTCTCATTCTGTAATTCTGAAATTAATTGTTCTGAAGGAATGAACCATGTAGCGCTAAGCTATGACAATAGAACACAGAAAAGTACAGCACAGGAACAGGACCTTTAGCCCACAGTGTTGTTCCAAACTAAGTAAGCTAATGACACCTAATCCCTTTTGCCTGCACATGGTCCAGATCCCTCCATTTCCTATATATTCATGTGCCTATCTAAGAGCCTCTTAAACATCTCTATCGTATCTGCCTCCACCACCACCCCTAGCAGCGCATTCCAGGCACCCACCACTCTCTGTGTAAAAAACTTGACCCGCCATCTCCTTTGAACTTTCCCACTCTCACCTTAAATGCATGTCCTCTAGTATTAGCCATTTCAACCCTGGGAAACAGATCCTGGCTGTCCGACCAATCTATGCATCTCATAATTTTATACACCTCCATCAGGTCTCCCCTCAGCCTCTGCCGCTCCAGAGAAAACAACCCAAGTTTGTCCAACCTCTCCTTATAGCATATGCCCTCTAATCCAGGCAGCATCCTGGTAAACCTCTTCTGCGCCCTGTCCATAGCCTCCACATCCTTCCTATAGTGAGACTACCAGAAATGAATGCAATACTCCAGGTGCAGACAAACCAGAGTTTTATAAAGCTGCAACATAACTTGCTGACTCTTGAACTCAATGCAGGGAGTTCAATGACAAAGAAAGATTAGAAAAATATGGCCTTCTTAATGCTTGGTGAAAGCATTCTGTGGAGTTTCTTTTCACTGTCAGATAATTAAAAACTTCAAAAAGCTACAGTTCAATATGCAGTAGAAAGCTCTGGTCAGTCCACAACTGAGTCCAATTCTGGTCACCACACCCTAGGAAGGATGTAAAGGCTCTCGAGAGGGTATGGAAGAGGCCTGAATGGTTCCTGAAATGAAGAGTTTCAACTAGAAATGGCACAGTGGTACAGCCAGTCAAGTTGCTCCTTCCTGGCTCCAGTGACCCAAGTTCGATCCTGACCTTTGGTGCTGTCTGTGTGGAGTTCGCAAGCTCTCCATGTGACCATGTGGGTTTCCTCCAGTTGCTCTGGTTTCCTCCCTTGTCCTAAAGACACACTGGGTTGGTGGGTTAATTTTTTACTGTAAATTATCCCAGGGGTAGGCTGGGTGGGGTAGAGTCATAGTACAGCCACAGAAATGGGCCCTTTGGCCCATCATGTCAATGGTGGCCTTCAAGCTCAAGGTTATTGTCATAGGCATACATACCAAGGATACCAATGCCATGAAAATTAGCTATTTTCAGCAGCAGCACAGTACTTTACAAACATGACAAACATAAATTAACATAAACTATACATAACTTACATGACAAAATGAACAAAACAAACATAATGACATTAGTGCAAGTTGCCTATCCACACTAAACCCATTTACCCACATTAGGACTGTATCCTTCTATGCCTTGCCTATTTAAGTGTCTGTCTAAATGTCTCTTAAACATAGTGATTGCACCTGATTCCACCACCTCGTCTGGCAGTGAGGTTGAGATACCAAGCACTCTATGTCGGAGAATCAGGGGGAAGCTGATTGACACATGAGAAAGAATGACATTAAGCTGAAAAAGGTCCTGAAAAGATTCACAAGGATGTTACTGGGTATTGGTATTGGTTTATTATTGTCACTTGTACCGAGGTACAGTGAAAAACTTGTCTTGCATATTGATCGTACAGGTCAATTCATTACACAGTGCAGTTACATTGGGTTAATACAGAGTGCATTGAGGTAGTACAGGTAAAAACAAAAACAGTACAGAGTAAAGTGTCACAGCTACAGAGAAAGTGCAGTGCAATAAGGTGCAAGGTCACAACAAGGCAGATCGTGAGGTCAGAGTCCATCTCATCGTATAAGGGAACCGTTCAATAGTCTCATCAAAATGGAGTAAAAGCTGTCCTTGAACCTGGTGGTATGTGCCTTCAGGCTCCTACCTGATGGAAGACAAGAGGAGAGAGAATGACCCGGGTGGGTGGGGTCTTGGATTATGCTGGCTGCTTCACCAAGGCAGCGAGAGGTATAGACAGAGTCCAAGGAGGGGAGGCTGGTTTCCTTGATGCGCTGGGCTGTGTCCACAACTCTCTTCAGTTTCTTGCGGTCCTGGGCAGAGCAGTTGCCGTACCAAGCCATGATGCATCCAGATAGGATGCTTTTTATAGTCCATCGATAAAGGTTGGTGAGTGTCAAAGGGGACATGCCAAATTTCTTTAGCCTCCTGAGGACTTCTTTACCTGGAGTGTAGGAGGCTGAGGGATGACCTCATAGAAGTTTATAAAATCATGAGGGGAAAAGATAAGGTGGATGGTCACAGTCATTTTCCCAGGGTAGGGGAGCCTAAAACTAGAGGGCAGAGGTTCAAAATGAGATAGAAAAGATTTAAAGAGGATCAGAGGGGCAAGTTTTTCCACAGAAGGTAGTGGGTATTTGGAACGAGCTGCCAGAGGAAGCTGTAAAGGCAAGGACAATTAAATGATTAAAATGTTTGGACAGGTACATGGATAGGAAAGGTTTAGAGGGATATGGGCCAAAGGCAGGCAAATAAGACGAGCTCAGGACGAGGTAAGGCCAGCAAGGACTGTTTCTGTGCTTTATAACTCTTTGACGTTAATGGGTTACCAGGAAGTAATTGAGGGACGGGGTTGATGAAATTGCTCTGAGAGCCAGAGAAGACTCCAGACGGTCTGCTGGAGGAACCCAGCGGATCACACAGCATCTGTAGGGGGAAAAGAACTGTTGAGGTTTTGGGTCAAAACCCTGCATCAGGACTCCAGCAGATCGCTTGTTGCTCCAGATTACAGCATCTGCAGTCTCTTGTGTTTCAGAATAGACTCAATGGGCTGAATGGCCTCCTTCAGTGTCCTGAGAAATAAATGAGGTTGGGTTGGAGAACCTGGGGTTCTTCTCCCTGTGACAAAGTGGAATACTTTATGGAGGCATGCAAGTTCAAGACTGGTTTGGATAGGATAAAAAATGGAGATATCATCATTAAAATCAGAGTGGTACAGCACGGAAATAGGCCCTTCGTCCCATACTTATCCATGCCGACCAAGATGAATATTCAAGCTAATCCCACTTGGCCCATATCCCTCTAAACTCTTGTCATCCATATGACACGAGTGTAACCTACCGTCCTTTCCCTGCCTCAGTGGCATAGGCTTGTCCCAATGAGACAGGGAAAGGATGGAAGGGCAAAGGAACCACGGTTGACAAGAGAGGTGAAACATTTAGTCAAGAGGAAGAGCGAAGCATACTTAAGGTTCAGGAGGCAAAAATCAGGCAGGGCTCTTGAGAATTATAAGGTAGCCAGGAAGGACTTAGGAGAGCTAGAAGGGGACATGAGAAGGCCTTGGCAAGTAGACTTAAGGAAAACCCCAAGGCGTTCTACACGTACGTGAGGAACAGGAGCATGACTAGAGTGAGGGTAGGACCACTCAGGGATAAAGGGGGAAATGTGTGCCTGGAGGCGGAGGAGGTAGGGAGGTCCTTAATGAATACTTTGTTTTGCATGCCATCCATACAGGTCATTCCAAAACATACTGTAAGTGCATTGAGGTACAAGAAGGGTCTTGACCCGAAAGGTCGACTGTTCATTTCCCTCCATAGATGCTGCTTGACTCGCTGAGTTCTTCCAGCATTTTTTGAGGTAGGACAAAGGCAAAAACAATAACAGAATGCAGAATATAGTGGTACAGTTACAGGGAAAGTGCAGTGCAGGTAGACAAATAAAGTGCAAGGGCCATGACGAGGTAGATTGAGAGATCAAGAGTTCATCTTTATCATACAACAGGTCTGTTCAAGAGTCTAATAACAGTGGGATAGAAGCTGTCTTTGAGTCTGGTGGGCAGGCACGGTAGTGTAGCAGTTAGCGTAACGCATTACCGCGCCAGCGACCCGGGTTCAGTTCCGACCGCTGTCTGTAAGGAGTTTGTACGTTCTCCCCATGTCTGCGTGGGTTTCCTCCGGGTGCTCTAGTTTCCTCCCACATTCCAAAGACGTACAGGTTAGGAAGTTGTGGGCATGCTATGTTGGCGCCGGAAGCGTGGCAACACTTGCGGGTTGCCCCCAGAACACTCTACACAAAAGATGCATTTCACTGTGTGTTTTGATGTACATGTGACCAATAAAGATCTGATCTGACGTGCTTTCAAGATTTTGTATCTTTGGCCCGATGGGAAGGGGGTGAAGAGAGAATAACCAGGGAAGGAGGGGTCTATGATTATGTTGGCTGCTTTCTGGAGGTAGTGGAAAGTATAGACACAATGGAGGGGAGGCTGGTTTTCCTGATGGACTGGGCTGTGTCCACAACTCTGTGCAATTACAGTCAAACGTAGTGTCACCAGCACTCATTTCTGAAGATCACACCTCTGCTTTTGATGAAGGGTCATTCCTTCCAGGGGGTTGACACAGTGAGAGTGGGTCATAAGGCCCAGCATCATTTCCATGACGTTCTGTGGAAGAGCCTGACTGCTGGAATCTGTAGGCAGTACAGCCCAGTGATATAAACCAGGAAGCTGCTGGCTAAACATGCTTAAGAATGAATCATACAGGATCAAAAATCAAATGATGCAACCATATGTACATTGTGTCTCGGTTCCTCTTCTCAACACAGCTCACCACCACCTTCTCAAGACCAATTAGGGAGGGAGTTAATTAAATGCTGGCTTGGCCTGCAAAAGCCACATGCTTTGAATGAATTTAAAAAAAGGAATGTAGTTATCTATTAGTGTCTGTGCTATACTTGTATATAACATGTAAATAAGCTATGTGGGTTAGAGGACAAGTTGTGTTACTTTGGGAAGTCAAACCAGGTTAGGACCGGTGAATGGTCGGGCCCTGGGGAGCGTTGTGGGACAGAGGGACCGAGGAGTACAGGTACACAGTTCACTGAAAGTGGTGTCACAGGTAGACACGCTGGTGAAGACGGCATTTGGCACACTGGCCTCTATCAGTCAGGGCATTGAGTATAGGAGTTGGGATGTTATGTTGTGATTATACAAGATGTTGGTGAGGCCTCACCTGGAGTACTGTGTGCATTTTTGTCACCCTGTTATAGGAAAGATGTCATTAAGCTGGAAAGAGTGCAAAGAAGATTTGCGAGAATGTTGCCAGGACTCGAGGCCCTGCGTTATAGGGAGAGGTGGGGCAGGCTAGGACTTTATTCCTTGGAGGGTGACCCTATCATGAAATCATGAGGGGCATAGATCGGGTGAACGCACACAGTCTTTTTCCCAAGGAAAGGGAATCAAAAACTAGAGGGCATAGGTTTAAGGGGAGAGGGGAAAGATTTAAAAGGAACCTGAGGGCAACTTCTTCATGAAGAGGGTGGTCAGTCTATAGAACGAGCTATCAGAGGAAGTGGTTGAGGCAGGTACAACAATGACATTTTAAAGACACTTGGACAGGTACATGGATAGGGAGAGTCTAGAGAGATATGGGTCAAATGTGGGCAAACAGAACTGGCTTAGATGGGAAAATTGGTCAGCGTGAATGAATTGGGCCAAAGATCCTGTTTCCATTCTGTCTTACTCTATGATTCAATGTCATTACACACACACACACACACACACACACACACACACACAAACATGAGATTTAATTTTTACATGAAGATTTAATTTTTACTGCAGTTAGAATAAACAACTTTGTAGTTAAAATGAAAACAGAAAATGTAGAAAATGTTGGAAACAATCAGCTGGTCAGGAAGCTTCTGTGGAGAAGGAAATAGTTAATGTTTCAGGCTGGTGACCTTGTTTGAAATTCCTCCATCCTGTGGCTGTTATTGCAAGTAGAACATGCCACTTTCCTGGTGGAAACTAAGGTCATCGAACATATAACAGTACAGCACAGGAACAGGCCCTTCAGCCCACGATGTCTGTGCCATTCCATCAAACTAATCCTATCTACCTGCACATGATCCATATCCCTCTGGTCCCTTCATGTTCATATGCCTGCCTAAATCCTTCCTTAACAACACTATTGTCTCTGCATCCACCACCATTAGGGTAAAGGGGCAAAAAGATCTGCATGGACATGATGGGCTGGAGGGCCCCTTTCTGTGCTGTACAACTCTTGTGACTCTGACGGCCCAACCTCTGGATGTCCCTTTGACATCCATTTCAAATAGAGATGAGGTGGAAGTTCCTCTCTTCTGGGCTGCTGCTCGTTTCTCTGGTTACGTGTATGGTTGCCAGCAGGGGTCACAGGAGAGCAACTGGGGGAGAGAACGACATGATCAAACACTTCAGCAATGAGAGGCACTGGAAATGACAATATTAATTCCTTACATTAACTGCATAATTCATACTATGTGAGAGTCACTAGTGAGGTCAGCACTGATTGACATCTATCACCCATCTGTGACATTGGTTCAGTTTTTCTTTTCTCATTAGCAGAGACCTTCTTGGCACGTCTACAGCCCCTTCATCTTGTAATGTTTCATTCCTTGTTCTATATTCTTTACCTGCTCTCATCCCACAGGTTTTCTCATTTTCTCTCTCTACAATTGCCCCTATTAACCTGTCGACTGGAAGATCTTAACGACTTGTCCCCTCAGCAATCCTTGCCTCACCCTAACACAAATATTCCCTTTTGGTATCAGTATTGGTTTATTATTGTCACTTGTACTGAGGTACTGTGAAATACTTGTCTTGCATACCGTTTGTACAGATCAATTCATTACACAGTGCAGTTACATTGGGTCAGTACAGAGTGCATTGAGGTAAGTACAGGTAAAAACAATAACGGTACAGAGTAAAGTGTCACAGCTACAGAGAAAGTGCAGTGCAATAAGGTGCAAGGTCGATTATTCTCAACACTGGTGCCCTGCAAGGCTGCATCCTCAGCCCTCTACTCTACTTCCTATACACTCATGACTGTGTGGCCAGATTCTGCTCTAACTCCATCTACAAGTTTGCAGATGATACCACCGTTGTAGGCCGTATCTCAAACAGCGATGAGTCGGAGTACAGGAAGGAGATAGAGAGCTTAGTGGAATGGTGTCATGACAACAACTTTTCCCTCAATGTCAACAAAACTAAAGAGCTGGTCATTGACTTCAGGAAAGGGGGCGGTGTACATACACCTCTGTCTACATCAATGGTGCTGAGGTCGAGAGGGTTGAGAGCATCAAGTTCCGGGAGTGAACATCACCAACAGCCTGTTCTGGTCAAATCACGTAGAAGCCACGGCCAAGAAAGCTCACCAGCACCTCTACTTCCTCAGGAGGCTAAAGAAATTTGGTTTGTCCCCTTTGACTCTCACCACCTTTTACAGATGCACCATAGAAAGCATCCTTTCTGGATGTATCATGGCTTGGTACGTCAACTGCTCTGCCCAGGACTGCAAGAAACTGCAGAGTGTTGTGGACACAGCCCAGCACATTACGGACACCAGCCTCCCCTCCATGGATTCTGTCTTTACCTCTCGCTGTCTTGGTGAAGCAGCCAGCATAATCAAAGACCCCACCCACCCGGGACATTCTCTCTTCTCTCTTCTTCCATCGGGTAGAAGATACAGGAGCCTGAAGGCACGTACCACCAGACTTAAAGACAGCTTCTACCCCACTCTGATAAGACTATTGAACAGTTCCCTTGTAAAATGAGATGGACTATGACCTCACGAACTACCTTGTTGTGACCTCGCAACTTATTACACTGCACTTTCTCTGTAGCTGTGACACTTTACTCTGTACTGTTATTGTTTTTACCTGTACTACATCAATGGACTCTGTACTGACTCAATGTAACTGCACTTTGTAATGAATTGACCTGTACGATCGGTTTGTAAGACAAGCTTTTCATTGTACCTCGGTACAAGTGACAATAATAAACCAATACCAATACAAGGTAGATCGTGAGGTCAGAGTCCATCTCATTGTATAAGGGAACTGTTCAATAGTCTTATCACAGTGGGACTTTGAACGCAAGTGTGGGACACCAGGCCCCTCAAGCCTGCCCCGCCATTCAATGTGATCATGGCTCATATATTCTGGCCTCAACTCCTCTTCTGCGCCTTCAATTCCTCGATCTTTCAAATATTTATCTACTTCCATCTTAAATAAAGCTAATAATCTGGCCTCCACCACCCTTGGGGACAGAGAATTCCAGAGTTTCATTATCCTCTGAGATAAGAAATTTCTACACACCTCAGACTATATTTTAGATAAGCACATGGAGGAATTTAAGATAGAGGGATATGTGGGATGAAGGGGTCAGATAGTCTTAAGTGTGGTTTGAAGGGCAGCACAACATGGTGGGCCGAAGGGCCTGTATTGTGCTGTATTGTTCTATGGTTCTCAGTTTTAAATGACTGGCCCATTATTTTGTAGCTATGTCCCTTTGTTCGTGATTCTCCCACTAGTGAAAACATCATCTCATCATCTACCCTGTCAAGCCCCTTATATGTTTAATCAAGGTCACCCCTCCTCCTTCTGATCACTAAGAAATGTAGATCCAAACTGTCTAGCTTCTCTTGATAGGACATGTCCTGTCCATTGCTCCCGACCTTCTCTGCAACATAAAACTAATTTGTTTTCTTCACTTTGATGAAGGCTTTTCCACCTGAAACATTAACTCTGTTTCTTTTTCCACAGATGCAGCCTGACCTGCTGAGTGTTTCGAGCTTTCTTTTGTATTTCAGAATTCTAGCATCTGTGGTTGTATTTTGATTTTCACCCCGTTACTAGTTGCCCATGAAAAAGTAAGGGGTGAGCTGCTTTCTTGAACCCCTGTGGTTCAAAGCCAAGATTTAAGCTTTTCATGGTGATCTTATTTTCAATCAGTTTTGGGGTTGCCTATACTTGCTGAAATTTTTGTCATAGAATCATAAGAGTCACACAGAAGCAGGCCCATCAGCCCACTGTATCCATGCCAAACATCAAGTGCTCACCGGTACTGATCTCATTGTCCAGCACTTGGCCCATAGCCTTCTATACCTTTGTGATTCAAGAGCTCAACTAGATATTTCTTAACTGTTCTGAGAGAGTCTCCCTCAGGCAATCCCTGGGTGAAAAAATTCTTCCTGAGATTCCCTTGCCTTAAACCCTTTTGTTAAGACAGCTCTGCTATGGGGCAAAGTTTCCTACCATCTACCTTACCTATGTCTCTGATAGTTTAATATACATAATTCTGTTTAGGTAATTTTACAAACCCAATCTTTTTAAATTCACCCCTGTATTTTCCTTCCTTCTCTGGACTAAAATTCAGCAGATTTTTGGATATTAAAGGAATCAAGGGGGTTAGTGTAGAAAAGTGGTGCTGAGGTAAAAGATCAGAAATAATTTATTGAGAGGTAGAACAGAGGCAAAGGGCTGAATGGTCTCCTCCTGCTTATGGTTCTTCAATATTAAGAATCATAGAATCATAGAACAGTACGGCACAATACAGGCTCTTCGATCCACAATGTTGTGCCGACCTTTAAACCTCGCCTAAGACAATCTAACCCCTTTCTCCCACAGATCCCTCTATTTTAAGTTCCTCCATATGCCTATCTAGTAATCTCTTGAATTTGACCAACTCACCTGCCCCCACCTCCGCCCCAGGCAGCGCATTCCATGTCTCAACCACCCTCTGGGTAAAAAACCTCCCTCTGATATCTCCCTTGAACTTCCCACTCATTACTTTAAAGCCATGGCCTCTTGTATTGAGCATTGGTGCCCTGGGAAAGAGGCACTGGCTGTCTACTCTATCTATTCCTCTTGTACACCTCTATCATGTCTCCTCTCATCCTCCTTCTCTCCAAAGAGTAAAGCCCTAGCTCCCTTAGTCTCTCCTCATAATGCATACTCTCTAATCCAGGCAGCATCCTGGTAAATCTCCTCTGCACCCTTTCCAACGCTTCTACATCCTTCCTATAATGAGGCGACCAGAACTGGACACGGTACTCTATGTGTGGTCTAACCAGAGTTTTGTAGAGCTGCAGCATTACCTGGCGGCTCTTAAACTCGATCCCATGACTTATGAATGCTAACATCCCGTAAGCTTTCTTAACTACCCTATCCCACCTGTGAGGCAACTTTCAGAGATCTATGCATATGAACCCCCAGATCCCTCTGCTCCTCCACACTCCCCAGAATCCTGCCATTAACTTTGTACTCCGCCTTGGAGTTTGTCCTTCCAAGGTGTACCACCTCACACTTCTCTGGATTGAACTCCATCTGCCACTTCTCAGCCCAGCTCTGCATCCTATAAATGTCCCTCTGCAATCTTCGACAATCCTATCCTCAACACCACTGTGTCGTCTGCAAACTTACCAACCCACCCTTCTACCCCCTCATCCAAGTCATTAATAAAAATCACGAAAAGTAGAGGTCCCAGAACCGATCCTTGTGGGACACCGCTAGTCACAGCCCTCCAATCCGAATGTGCTCCCTCCACCACAACCCCCTGCTTTCTACAGGCAGGCCAATTCTGAATCCACACGGCCAAGCTTCCCTGGATCCCTTGGCCTCTGACCTTAAGAAGAAGCCTACCATGTGGAAACTTGTCAAATGCCCTACTAAAATCCATGTAGACCACATCTACTGCACTACCCTCATCAATCTGCCTGGTCACCTCCTTAAAGAACCCTATCAGGTTTCCGAGACATGATCTGCCCTTTGCAAAGCCATGCTGGCTGTCCCTAATCAGTCCATGATTCTCTAAATGCCCATAGATCCTTTCTCTAAGAATCCTTTCCAACAGCTTGCCCACCACAGACGTAAGGCTCACTGGTCTATAATTCCCTGGACTATCCCTACTACCTTTTTTGAATAAGGGGACAATATTTGCCACCCTTCAATCCTCCGGTAACATTCCCGTGGATGAGGACTCAAAGATCCTAGCCAACGGTTCAGCAGTCTCCTCCTTTGCCTCGCAGAGCAGCCTGGGGAATATTCTGTCAGGACCTGGGGACTTATCTGTCCTAATATTTTCTAACAACTCCAACACATCCTCTCTCTTAATATCTACATACTCTAGAACATTACCTTTACCAACACTGTCCTCAGCATCATCAAGACCCCTCTCCTTGGTGAATACTGAAGAGAAGTATTCATTGAGAACCTCACCCATTTCCACAGCTTCCAGGCACATCTTCCCACCTTTGTCTCCAATCAGTCCTACCTTTACTCTCGTCATCCTTCTGCTCTTCACATAAGTGAAAAATGCCTTGGGATTTTCCTTAACCCTACTCGCTACCAAGGCCTTTTCATGTCTCCTTCTTGCTCTCCTCAGCCTCTTCTTGTTCCTTCCTTGCTACCCTATATTCCTCATGAGCCCTATCTGACCCTTGCTGCCTACACCTTATGTATGCTGCCTTCTTCCTCCTAACTAGATGTTCCACCTCTCTTGTCACCCTTGGTTCCTTCACCCTGCCATTCCTTCTCTGCCTCACCGGGACAAATTTATCTCTAACATCCTGCAAGAGATCCCTGAACATTGACCACATCTCCATAGTACATTTCCCTTCAAAAATATCATCCCAATTTACACTCCCAAGTTTTCGTCTTATAGCCTCAGAATTTGCCCTTCCCCAATTAAATATCTTCCTGTCCTCTTTACTCCTATCCTTGTCCATGACAATGCTAAAGGTTAGGGAGCGGTGATCAATGTCCCCCAAATGCTCACCCACTGAGAGATCTGTCACCTGTCCCAGTTCATTACCTAAAACTAGATCTAACATGGCATTCCCTCTCGTCGGCCTGTCAACATACTGTGACAGGGATCCGTCCTGGACACACTTAACAAACTCTGCCCCGTCTAAACCTTTGGTACTAATCAATGTTTGGGAAGTTGAAGTCTCCCATAATAACAACTCTGTTACTCTTGTACCTTTCCAAAATCTGCCTCCCAATCTACTCCTCAGCATCCTTGCTGCTACCAGAGGACCTATAGAATACTCCCAGCAGAGTAACTGCTCCTTTCTTGTTCCTAACTTCCACCCATACTGACTCTAGAGAGGATCCTGCTACATTAGCCACCCTTTCTGCAGCTGTAATAGTGTCCCTGACCAGTAACGCCACCCCTCCTCCTCTTCTCCCCCACTCCCATCCCTTTTAAAACACTGAAATCCAGGAATATTCAGTAGCCATTCCTGCCCTGGTGGGAGTCAAGTCTTTTCAAGAGCCACAATATCATAGTTCCATGTACTTATCCAAGCTCTCAATTCATCACAATTATTCCTGATACTTCTTGCATTTAAGTAAATGCACTTTAGCCCATCTACCTTCCTACTGTTATACCCTGTTCTCTGTTTCTCCTTCCTCAAAGGCTCTCTATATGTTAGATCTGGCTTTACTCCATGCATTTCTTCCATTGACCTATCCCTCCGATTCCCATCCCTCTTGCAAACTAGTTTAAACCCTCCCGAACCACACTAGCAAACCTGCCTGCAAGGATATTGGTCCCCCTCAAGTTCAGGTGTAACCCATCCACTCTGCACAGGTCCCACCTTCCCCAGAAAAGATCCCAATGATCCAAAAATCTAAAGTCTTACCCCCTGCATCAACTCCTCAGCCACGCATTCATCTGCCATCTCCTCCTATTCTTACCTTCACTATCTCTTACCTTAAGCTCTCAATATTTGTCATGAATTTCCTCAAGATCCATAATGTCCTAAAGAGTTGCACCAATTTGCTTCTTAAAATAAACATTTTTTCTTAACCCTTGAAAGCTTCCCACTCACCTCACTTTCTTAGTCATAGAGCTATACTGCATGGAAAACAGGCCCTTTGGCCCAATTCATCCATGCTGACCAAGGTCCCAACCTGAGCTTGTCCCATTTGCCCGAATTTGGCCTAAACCTTTCCCATCCATGTACCTGCCAAATGTCTTTTAAACATTGTAATTGTATCCACTTCTACCACTTCCTCTGGCAGCTCATTCCATGTACCCATCACCCTCTGTGTGGAAAAACTAGCCCCTCAGATCCCCTTTAAATCTTTCCCCTTTCACCTTAAACCTCTGCTCTCCGGTTTTAGACTCCCCAACCCTGGAATAAAAGAACTGTGACTATTTACCCTATCAATGCTCCTCATGGTTTTATAAACCTTTATTAGGTCACCCCTCAGCTTCTTTCACTCCAGGGAAAACACTCCATCCAATTTCTCCTTATACCTCAAGCCCTCCAGTCACGACAACATCTTTTCTGCACCCTCTCTGGCTTAAGTATCTGTTTCTCTGCTACTTTTGCTAAATCATAAGTCTCCCTGCCTCCGGGAGAGCTACATCTGCACCCAGTGTGTCGAGCTGCAACTCCTGAGGGACCGTGTTAGGGAACTGCAGATGCAGCTTGATGACCTTCGTCTAGCGAGGGAGACTGAGGAAGTGATAGACAGGAGTTATAGGCAGGTGGTCACACCGGGGTCACGGGAATCAGGCAAGTGGGTCACAGTCAGGAGGGGGAAGGGGAAGAGTCAGGTACTGGAGAGTACCCCTGTGGCTGTACCCCTTGACAATAAGTACTCCTGCTTGAGTACTGTTGGGGTTGACAGCCTACCTGGGGGAAGCAACAGTGGCAGTGTCTCTGGCACAGAGTCCAGCCCTGTGGCTCAGAAGGGTAGGGAAGGAGAGAGGAGGGCACTAGTGATAGGGGACTCTATAGTTAGGTGGGCGGACAGGCGATTCTGTGGGCGCAGGAAGGAATCTCGTATGGTAGTTTGCTTTCCGGGTCCCAGGGTCCGGGATGTTTCAAATCGCGTCCAAGATATCCTGTAGGGGGAGGGAGAACAGCCAGAGGTTGTGGTACATATTGGTACCAACGACATAGGTAGGGAAAGGAATAAGGTCCTGAAAAATGACTATAGGGAGTTAGGAAGGAAGTTGAGATCCAGGACCTCAAAGGTAGTAATTTCAGGATTACTGCCTGTGCCAAAAACTCAGTGGGTATAGGAACGGAATGAGGAGGAGGTTAAATGTGTGGCTGAGGGATTGGAGTGAGGAGCAGGGATTCAGATTTCTGGATCATTAGGGCCTCTTTTGGGGCAGGTATGACCTGTACAAAGAGGATGGGTTGCACTTGAATCCCAGGGGGACCAATATCCTGGTGGGGAGGTTTGCTAAGACTACTGGGGGGAGTTTAAACTAGATTTGTTGGGGGGTGGGATCAGAACTGGAGAGACTGGGGAAGAGGTGTTTGGCTCTCAAACTGAGAAAGCTAATAGTAGGTACGAGAGGGAGGATAGGCAGGTGATAGAGAAGGGACGTGCTCAGACCGGTTTGAGATGTGTCTATTTTAATGCAAGGAGTGTAGTGAACAAGGCGGATGAGCTTACAGCTTGGATAAATACTTGGAGCTATGATGTGGTGACCATTAGAGAGACTTGGATGGCCCAGGGACTGGAATGGTTGCTTCAAGTGCCGGGTTTTAGATGTTTTAGAAAGGACAGGGAGGGAGGCAAGAGAGGTGGGGGAGTGGCACTGTTGATCAGAGATAGTGTCACGGCTGTGGAAAAGGTGGACGTCATGGAGGGACTTGTCTACTGAGTCTCTGTGGGTGGAGGTTAGGAACAGGCAAGGGTAAATAACCTTACTGGGTGTATTTTATAGGCCGCCCAATAGTAACAGGGATATTGAGGAGCAGATAGGGAAGCAGTTCCTAGAAAGGTGTGATAATAACAGAGTTGCTCTGATGGGAGATTTTAATTTCCCAAACATGGATTGGCATCTCCAGACAGTGAGGGGTTTGGATGGTGTGGAGTTTGTTAAGTGTGTTCAGGAAGGATTCTTGACACAATATGTAGATAGGCCTACAAGAGGAGAGGCTGTGCTTGATTTGGTATTGGGAAATGAACCTGGTCAGGTGTCAGACCTCTCAGTGGGTGAGCATTTTGGTGATAGTGATCATAATTCTATCTCCTTTATGATAGCACTGGAGAGAGATAGGAACAGACAGACTAGAAAAGCGATTACTTGGAGTAAAGGGAATTATGAGGCTCTCAAACAGGAAATTGGAAGATTAGATTGGGAACAGATGTTCTCAAGGAAAAGTACGGAAGATATGTGGCAAATATTCAGAGGATATTTGTGTGGAGTTCTGCATAGGCATGTTCCGATGAGACAGGGGAGTCACGAGAGGATACAGGAACCGTGGTGTATGGAGACTATAATAAATCTAGTCAAAAGGAAAAGAAAAGCTTACAAGGTACAGAGAGCTAGGTAGTGTGAGAGATCTGGAAGAGTATAAGGCTAACAGGAAGGAGCTTAAGAAGGAAATTAGGAGAGCCAGGAGGGGACATGAGAAGGCCTTGGTGGGCAGGATTAAGGAAAACCCCAAGGCAATCTACAAGTATGTGAAGAGCAAGAGGATAAGATGCGAAAGAATAGGGCCTATCAAGTGCAGCAGTGGGAAAGTGTGTATGGATCTGGAAGAAATAGCAGAGGTACTTAATGAATACTTTACATAAGTGTTCACTACGGAAAAAGATCTGGGTGATTGTAGTGGGGACTTGCAGCAGGCTGAAAAGCTTGAGCATGTAGATATTAGGAAAGAGGAGGTGCTAGAATTTTTGGAAAGCATCAAGTTGGATAAGTCGCCAGGGCCGGATGGGATGTACCCCAGGCTGCTGTGGGGTGCAAGGGAGGAGATTGCGGAGCCTCTGACGATGATCTTTGCATCATCGATGGAGACAAGAGATGTTCCAGAAGATTGGAGGGTTGTGGATGTTGTTCCCTTATTCAAGAAGGGGAGTAGGGATAGCCCACAAAATTATAGACCGGTGAGTCTTACCTCAGTGGTTGGTAAGCTGATGGAGAAGATCCTGAGAGGCAGGATTTATGAACATTTGGAGAGGTATGATATGATTAGGGATAGTCAGCATGGCTTTGTCAAGGGCAGGTCCTGCCTTACGAGCCTGATTGAATTTTTTGAGGATGTAACTAAGCACATCGATGAAGGGAGAGCAGTAGATGTAGTGTACATGGATTTCAGCAAGGCATTTGATAAGGTACCCCATGCAAGGCTTATTGAGAAAGTAAGGAGGCATGGGATCCAAGGGGACATTGCAATGTGGATCCAGAACTGGCTGGCCCACAGAAGGCAAAGAGTGGTTGCTGAAGGGTCGTATTCCGCATGGAGGTCGGTGACCAGTGGTGTACCTCAAGGATCTGTTCTGGGACCCTTACTCTTTGTGATTTTTAAAAATGACCTGGATGAGGAAGTAGAGGGATGGGTTAGTAAGTTTGCGGATGACACAAAGATTGGATGTGTTGTGGACAGTATAGAGGGCTGTCAGAGGTTACAGCGGGACATAGATAGGATGCAAAGTTGGGCTGAGAAGTGGCAGATGCAGTTCAACCCAGATAAGTGTGAAGTGGTTCATTTCGGTAGGTCAAATATGATGGCAGATTATAGTCTTAATGGTAGGACTCTTGGCAGTGTGGAGGATCAGGCGGATCTTGGGCTCCGAGTCCATAGGACGCTCAAAGCGGCTGCGCAGGTTGACTCTGTTGTATTGTCCTTCATCAATCGTGGAATTGAATTTAGGAGCCGGGAGGTATTGTTGCAGCTATATAGGACCCTGGTCAGACCCCACTTGGAGTATTGTGCTCAGTTCTGGTCGCCTCACTACAGGAAGGATGTGGAAGCCATAGAGAGGGTGCAGAGGAGATTTACAAGGATGCTGCCTGGAATGCGGAGCATGCCTTATGAAAGCAGGTTGAGGGAACTCAGCCTTTTCCCCTTGGAGCGAAGGAGGATGAGGGGGGACCTGATAGAGGTGTATAAGATGATGAGAGGTATTGATCGGGTGGATAGTCAGAGACTTCTCCCCAGGGGCTGAAATGGTGGCCACAAGAGGACACAGGTTTAAGGTGCTGGGGAGTAGGTATAGAGGAGATGTCAGGGGTAAGTTTTTTACTCAGAGAATGGTGAGTGTGTGGAATGGGCTGCCGGCAATGGTGGTGGAGGTGGATACAATAGGGTCTTTTAAGAGACTGTTGGATAGGTACATGAAGACGAGAAAAATAGAGGGCTATGGGTAAACCTAGTAATTTCTAGGGTAGGGACATGTTCGGCACAGCTTTGTGGGCCGAAGGGCCTGAATTGTGCTGTAGGCTTTTCTATGTTTCATACCACACCCAAGCAAAATTAGTCTTTCTCGGTTGATAGATAGATATGTAGATCTTTATGAGTCACATGTACATCAAAACACACAGTGAAATGCATCTTTTGCATAGAGTGTTCTGGGGGCAGCCCGCAAGTGTCGCCACGTTTCCAGCACCAACATAGCATGCCCACAACTTCCTAACCCATACGTCTTTGGAATGTGGGAGGAAACCGGAGCACCCAGAGGAAACCCACGCAGACACGGGGAGAACGTACAAACTCCTTA
This sequence comes from Pristis pectinata, assembly GCF_009764475.1. NCBI lineage: Eukaryota > Metazoa > Chordata > Chondrichthyes > Rhinopristiformes > Pristidae > Pristis > Pristis pectinata. The sequence goes on from NC_067406.1 coordinate 10,121,228, forward strand.
CAGACAGTGGCCGGAATTGAACCTGGGTTGCTGGTGCTGTAAAGCGTTACACTACCTGTGGTCAGTCATTGTCCTTTGGCAGTTATTTCTCATTCTTTCTTACAACGTAGGAGTCCATTCAACCCACTGGGTCAATGCTGGTTCTCAGAGTAATTTCAGTCCCTGTAACCTCCCCTCTCTCACTGACCCACTCCGACAACTCTCTGAAAAGCCTTATTTCTACCTCGGGCTATATTTATCTCAACTTGCACTAATGTTCATTATGTTTATCTTTGTTTTATTTTGTCATGTAGGTTATGAATAATTTATGCTAATTTACGTCATTTATGTTTGTAACATACTGTGTTGCTGCTGCAAAAAGCTAATTTTTGCCCAAGGACAGCTTCTATCCCACTGTGAAAAGACTATTGAACAGTCCCCTGGTATGATAAGGTGGACTCTCGACCTTACAATCAACCTTGTTATGACCTTGCACCTGATTGTCTGCCGGCACTGCACTTTCTCTGTAACTGTAACACTTCATTCTGCACTCTGTTATTGTTTTCCCTTGTACTATCTCAATGCACTGATGTAATGAAATGATCTGTATGGATGGCATACAAAAGAAAGTTTTTCACTGTACCTCGGTACATGTGACAATAATAAACCAATTTACCAATTTAACAACAAAATACTGAAAGGTTTACAGCATCAGTAAGGTTATACTGCAGAGGGAAGACTATCCTGTGTTGCAGTAGTGGTGTGTCGGGCGGCACGGTAGCGTAGCGGTTAGGGCTGTGCTTTTACAGCGCCAGCGATCGGGGTTCGATTCCCATCGCTGTCTGTAAGGAGTTTGTACGTTCTCCCCATGCCTGCGTGGGTTTCCTCCGGGTGCTCCAGTTTCCTCCCACATTCTAAAGACATACGGGTAGGTTAATATGGGTTTAAAATGGGTGGCGCGGACTCGTTGGGCCGGAATGGCCTATTACCACGCTGTATTACCATGCTGCCTCTAACATTCAGATGTGCTCCTAAACTGAAGCCCCTTTCTGCTGAGTTCCTCCAGCATCATCGCTGCTGAGTTCCTCCAGCATCATCGCTGTTGAGTTCCTCCAGCATCATCGCTGTTGAGTTCCTCCAGCATCATTGTGTTTTTCATCTAGATTCCAGCATCTGCAGTCCTTTGTTTCTGAAGCCCCTCCCTGTCTATCTTCCACAGATGCTGCCTGATGTGCTGAGCTTCTCCAGCAGTTTGATGCTGCAAAAAGCTAATTTTCATGGCACTTATGCCCTGCGTATGTATGCCCATGACAATGAACTTGAACCCATCAACTCCCATCCTTATTCTCCTGCCACCCACTTATACAAAGGGGCAATGTACAAGAACCAATTAACCTAGCAACCTCGTGCCTTGGGGATGAGGGAGGAAACCAGAGCACCCAGAGGAAAGCTGCACGTTTCACAGGGAGAATGTTCAAACTCGACACAGACAGCACCAGAGGGCAGGATCGAAACCAGCTCACTGGAGCTGTGAGGCAGCAGCACTCAATATCGTACTGCATGACAGGTCAAAATGGTTCCTTCAATGCTTTGGGATTCTGTCCTGAAACTGCACCTCTTTCCATTCGCAATTTAGGGTTTGAATTTTTCATTTTAACCTATAAAGACATCCCTAAAAACCTACCTGAAAAATCCTGTCAATTTTCTTTCTAGATAGATACAAGAGACTGCAGATGCTGGAATCTGGAATAACAAACAATCTGCTGGAGGAACTCAGTGGGTCGAGCAGCATCTGTGGGAGGAATTAATTGCCAACGTTTCGGGTCGAAACCCTGCATCAGGACAGGGAGATGGCTGGTGTAAAGAGGTGGGGGGGGGGGGTGGTGGTGGTGAGAAAGGAGTCCGAGGTGGTTGGTGGACTTGTTTCTAAGCTGGTAATAAATGTCAATCCAGAGGAATTTATTTTTTAATCAGTTGGTTTTAAGAATGCCTCATCTGAGTCATTTAAATTTATGTAATTTATATTTACCATGTTTGTAATGTACTGTGTTGCTGCTGCAAAAAGCTAATTTTCATGGCATTTATACCCTGGGTACGTCTGCTCACAGCAACAAACTTGAACTTGAATCTGGCTCTCAAAATGCTCACGTAGACCACTGACCAGTCCGTGGGATGTGCTGGTCAGTGGTATGACCGCATGAAATGGCCAGGAGGAAAAACTTGAACAGAAAGCAAAAGCTCTTCATAATTGCATGGAAGGAAGTGGAGACAGTGTTGGAGAAGTAATTAAGATAACACATGAACTAATCCATAATAATTATCATTGGTTTCGATTTTGCACTTCATCAAGGTGGGCAAATGATGCATTCTCTTTTTTTTATCAAATAAGTAATCATTTCCATAAACTAAAAGATGAAAAAGCACTCCGTCTGCAGCAAACATGAACACCAAGAAATTCAAACCCCAAAACAACACCAGTGATGGCCTCTCATGCGTTACTGAGAACCCGCTATAAATGCCTGAGCTTTTATTCTACTGGTTAAGATGTTTAACCCAGGTGACCCCGAGCTGATCAGGTCCCAGTCTACCGCTGGAACAGAAGGGGTGGATCCCCCGAAATCCTAATCAAAGTTCCTCCCTGAGGCAATACTGCCCAAAAATGGGACATTATTGGCTCAGAGTATCCACCATTACACGTCTTGCAAATTGTTGCCAAATAGTGCAACTGCTTGGAGAGTCTTTAGTGTACCGGTTGTAAAACACTGGTCTGGTCTCAGCTGAATTCTGGTCGTGTTATTGCAGAATAACGAGTAGCCACTTGAGAAGGTCCAGAGGAGATTTACTAGAATGGTTCCTGGGATGAGGGGACTATGTTTACAAAGATTGGAGAGGCAGGGACTGTCTAGAGGAGAAGGCTGGGGGAGATGAAGTCTATAAAACAATGAGGGATTTGGACAGAGTGAATAGTCGTAAGAGTCATACAGCATGGAAACAGACCCTGCAGCCCAACTGGACCATGATTCTCACCTGAGCTAGTCCCATTATCCCGTGTTTGGCCCACATCCCTCTAAACCTTTCCTACCCATGTACCTGTCCATGTACCTTTTGAATAGAACATAGAACAGTACAGCACAGAACAGGCCCTTCAGCCCACAATGTTCTGCCAACATAGCTAATCCCTCCTACCTACAAAATGCCCATATCCCTCCATGTTCCTCTCATTCATGTGTCCATCCAAGTCCCTCTTAAAAGCCCCCAATGAATTTGCCTCCATCACCCTATCAGGCAACGCATTCCCGGCATCCACCACTCTCTCAGTAAAAAACGCCTGTTCTGAACCTACCCCCTCTCACCTTAAATACATGCCCTCTGGTATTTGATCACTTAATAATGGGAAAAGGATATTGCCTGTCCACCCTATCTATGCCATTCATAGTTGTTGTTAATGAACCACTTCCTCTGGCAGACCATCCTCTGGGTGAAAGGTTGCCACTCAGGTTCCTATTAAATCTCTCCCCTTTCATCTTAAACCCTCCAGTTCTTGATTCCCCAATCCTGGGAAAAAGACTGTGCACATTCACCCTATCTATGCCTCTCATGAATTTATGCACCTCTGTAAGATCACCCCTCATTCTCCTAATCTCCAGCGAATTGTCCCAACCTGCTCAACCTCTCTCCATAACTCAATCCCTCGAGTCCCAGCAGCATCCTCATAAATCTCTGCGCTCTTTCCAGCCTAATGGCGCCTTTCCCATAGCAGGGTGATCAAAACTGAACACAATGTTCCAAATGCGGCCTGACCAGCGTCTTGTAGAACAGCAAAATTACATCCCGACTCCTATACTCAAGTACCCTGACTGATGAAGGCCAGCGTGCCAAAAGCCTTCTTCACCACTAGTGACAGGATGCTCCCTTTGGTGGAAGGGCTGAGGACCAAAGCTCACAGGTATAAGGGGAAGGGTGACAGGCGGACCTGGTTAGAATCTGGAATATGTTGCCTGCACAGGTGGTTGACGCAGGTTCCATTGTGGCCTTCGGGATTGGAATTGGACAATTATATGTTGAGGAAAAATTTGCAAGGCTATGGAGAAAGGCAGGGGGCTGGAAGTAGTGAACCTGTGCGATGTGACGGGCCAAATGGCCTCCTCATGTATCATAACCTTTCTCTGATCCTCTGCAGAGACCTGCACTTACCTTACACAACCTCAACACAAGCCACGTGCTCCATTGCCAATGAGGGCCTTTGAAATCTAGTCACTGTTGTAGAACCATAAAAAGTATGACACAGGTCACTGTGTCCATGCTGGTTGACAAAGAACTCCCCAGCCTAATCCCACCTTCCAGCACAGGGTCCATAGGTTTGTAGGGAAAGGCTCTGCAAGTGCACATTCAGGCAGAAAGTTCCAGCAGCTCATCGGGAAACGATTTCCTTATCTCCCTTCTAATTCTTCTGCCTGTTACTGAAAGTCTACGCTGCCTGGTTACTGACACCCCTCTTGAGGGAGACAGGTAGTTCGTACATTCTACCGATGTCCCTCAGCCTCCTCTGCTCTTGGGGAAACAACCTCAGCTTATCCAATCTTTCTTCATGGCTTGAGTTTTCCAGTTCTCTCAAAATTCTTCTTCCTGAGGGCAGGCACGGTAGTGTAGCGGCTAGTGTGACGCTATTACAGCGCCAGTGACCTGGGTTCCATTCCCGCCGCTGTCTGTAAGGAGTTTGTACGTTCTCCCCGTGTCCGCGTGGGTTTCCTCCGGGTGCTCCGGTTTCCTCCCACATTCCAAAGACGTACGGGTTAGGAAGTTGTAGGCATGCTACGTTGGCGGCGGAAGCGTGGCAACACTTGTGGGCTGAGAAGTAATGCAAAAAGACGCATTTCACTGTGGGTTTCAAGGTACATGTGACTAATAAATAAATATCTTATCATCAGGTTCTTGAACTGACCTGAAAACCCCTAACACTACCTCCGACTTTATTTCCTTCCTTCTCTCCTTCATCTTACGCTGGCGTTGTGTTTATCTAGTTGTGCAAGTAAAATTTATGTTAATTTATATCTGCCATGTTCGTAACATATTGTACTGCTGCTGCACAGAGCTAATTTTCATGGCATTTATACTCTGGGTTTGTACAGCTATAATAATAAACGTGAACTTAAAATCTTCTCTGCATTGCCTCCAGTGCAATCACTGTTAGGTGAGCCCAGACTATAATGTTAAGAAAGACAGAAGTCCTTCATACATACAGCAAACTCCCACATTGCAATAACAATTAGATGACCCATTTTAGGTATTGGTGGAGGGATAAAGTATTGGCCAGGAATTTGGAGATGACTTGCTTACTTTCCAGAAAAGAGCTGTGAGATATGTCTCATTGCCTTGAATGGGTTGATGGACCCTCGGTTTAGTTGGGGGATGGGCAGCGTGACCATTGACCCTGCAGCACTCCTGCAATCTTGCATTGGGCGTGTTGATCTGGATTTTGGGCTGAAGTCTCTGAAGAGCAACTTGATCCGACAAACTTCTGACTTGGTTACCAGAGTATTGCTGACCGAACCAGGTGAACATCACCATTCTTCCATTCAGTTTAATAGAATTTTAAAAAATACTAATCAATTAACAATGTATTTCATTTATTTCACAAAATAAACACATTCTGCATTGTACTTCACTGTACATTCAATGCATATAATCCCTTGACTCATCCAATATATAGCAACATATATGCTCCCACTCAACTTTTCAAAGGACAGGCATTGCTTAATTGCATTTGTTTATATTGAATGCTCAATGGGAAACTACATTACAAGCAGAATACTGAAGTACAAAATAGGGAGAAAGGGGGGAGTGTGCAAGGGACAGGAAAAGGGATATGGAGAGAAGGGAAAAAGTAAGAGAAAGGAAGAGAGAAAGATTGATGGGGGAGGGAAATTTAAAAAGAGAGGAAGGGGGAGATAGAAAAAAGAGACGGAGAAGAAGTAAGAAAGAATACAATCTTTGTTTATGGTTGAATTTTGCAAGTTATTTCACAGCTTAGCTAGTGCGACATTGTGTGTTGACCATCGAGGCTGAAGGTGCTACAGTGTGCTGGTGCCAACTAATCAAAACCCTGCCAGTCACTTTGTTCAGAGTCGTACTCCAATTCTGAGCCGATGCACTTGACACCTTCCAACAGCATGGGAGTCCCGTGGAGTCGATCTGAAACACATAGAAGGAGATTGAGAACGGTGAATTAATCAAGTATATGAATAAAAGTGGCCTCAACCCAGGTTATAAGGAACAGAAGCCATGCGACACAGGAATTTGGTGACAACTGCCCAAGACCGCAAGAAGTTGCAGAGAGTTGTGAACGCAGCCCAGTCCATCACACAAACCAGCCTCCCCTGCACCGACCCTGTCTACACTTCACTCTGCCTCAGGAAAGCAGCCCCCTCCCACCCCGGTCATTCTCTCTTCTCCCCTTTCCTGTTGGGCAGAAGATACAAAAGTTTGAAAGCACGTACCACCAGACTCAAGGACAGCTTCTGTCCTGCTGTTATCAGACTCTTGAACGGACCTCTCATAAGCTAAAGATAATCTTCCCATCTACCTTGTCATGGCCCTTACACCTTATTGTCTACCTGCACCACACTTTTTCTGTAACTGCAACACTATATTCTGCGTTATTTTCTTTTTACTACCTCAATGTAATTATGTATGGCATGATCTGCATGGATAGCATGCAAAACAAAAGCTTTTCACTGTATCTCAGTACATGTGTCAATAATAAACCAATACCAATACCAACATGCTTGCTTTTTTCTGCACAAAAGTGAGATATGTTTCATCTCCCTGGCTGGGCTTAAGAGCCCTTGATATAAATAGGAATGTGTAACTCATGAGACACAAAAAATTCTGCAGATGCTGGAATCTGGAGCAACGCACAAAAAAGTGCTGGAGGAACTCAGCAGGTCAGACAGAATCCATGAAGGAAAAAAAAGTCAACACTTTGGGCCAAGACCCTTCATCAGGACTAGAAAGGAAGAGGGCAGAAGCCAGAATAAGAAGGTGGGGGCAGGGGGAGGAGGAGATGGTCTTGCTAGGGTCGCCCACATTCCAAAAAAGAGGAATTCAGAAGAATCCTTTTACAGTACCATTGGCAGTGCAGTACCCCCGCACTCTTGCACTGCAAGCGATGATCTGGATTTTGGGCTCAAATGTCTGGACAGATAACCAGATCCAACACAAGAAACCAGGAGCAGGAGTAGGTCATCAGACCACACAAGCTTGTTCCCACCATTCAGCATCATCATGGCTGATCTATGCTGGCCTCAGCTCCTCAGACACCTACTTGGCTCTTCTGGGTCTTTGAAAGAAAGACTTACATTTATACAATGCCTGTCACATCCTCAGATGATCCTTGCACTCTGGATACTTCTGAGATGTGGAAAATAAGAACGTGGGGACAGGAGGCACACATTTAGTCCCCAAAGCCTGCTCTGCTCTTCAGTAATAATACTGAATTGGTGTATTTTAGTGTTCAAGTCTCTGCAGTTTTAACCAGAGACATCCAATATCAAGTTCAAGTGTATTGTTGTCATCAGCATACACACACAGGATATAAATGCCATGAAAATTAGCTGTTTGCAGCAGCAAAACAGTACTTTACAAGATGGGGACAAACATGTTAACATAAATTAACATAAATTATGAAAGGTTATTGGTCATTGATTTCAGGAAAGGGGGCGGTGTACATACACCTGTCTACATCTACAGTGCTGAGGTCGAGAGGGTTGAGAGTTTCAAGTTCTGAGGAGTGAACATCACCAATAGCCTGTCCTGGTCCAACCACGTAGACGTCATGGCCAAGAAAACTCACCAGCACCTCTACTTCCTCAGGAGGCTGAAGGAATTCGGTATGTCCCCTTTGACACTCACCAACTTTTATCGATGCACCATAGAAAGCATCCTATCTGGATGCATCATGGCTTGATACAGCAACTGCTCTGCCCACAACCGCAAGAAACTGCAGAGAGTTATGGACGTAGCCACATCACGGAAACCAGCCTCCCCTCCGTGGTCTATACCTTTTGCTGTCTTGGTGTAGCAGCCGGCATAATCAAGGACCCCACCCACCCGGATCATTCTCTCTTCTCTCCTCTCCCATCAGGCAGAAGATATAGGAGCCTGAGCGCACATACCACCAAGCAAGGACAGCTTCTATCCCACAGTGATAAGACTATTGAACGGTTCCCTCATACGATGAGATGGACTCTTGACCTCACAATCCACCTTGTTTGACCTTGCACCTTATTGTCTACCTGCAATGCACCTCCTTGTAGCTGTGACACTTTACTCTGTATTGTGTTATTGTTTTTACCCTGTACTACCTCAGTGCACTGTGTAATGAATTGACCTGTACGATCGGTATGCAAGACAAGTTTTTCACTGTAGTGACAATAATAAACCAATACCAATACATTTTATTAAGAGCATGGAGTACCTGGCCATAAGGAACGGATCGAACAGCAATCCCTCAAAACTTTAAGGGAAGTGCAGTGTTAAATTTCTCCATAGTCACTGGATCAGAATTTCAGGCAGGCATCCAGGCTAATACAATCAAGTGCTGTTCAATATTAATTTGATGAGTGGATTAACCACCACTAAACATTGCTAAGAGTGAGAAACAAGATCAGAACTGCATGTCAGGAAGCCTAATCCAATAGTTCACTTGCACTGGTATCAGCCACAAGAACTATACTCTTAACTCTACCTCTCTTAGTTATTCTGTTGTTGTCACTTTAGTGGTCAGCAACAAAGTGGAAAGTGTGATAAAGTAGTGCAAAGTGGTCATAATGTTGCTGTACTGCGGTACTGATTTGATTTGTGCAGGTTGGTTCAAGAACTGAAGGGTTGAAGGGAAGTAGCTGTTCTTGAACCTGGTGTGTGGGACTTCAGGCTTCTGTACATCCTGTCCGATGGTAGCTGTGAGAAGATGCAAGGCCCGGATGGTGGAGATCTTTGATGATAGATGTTGCCTTCTTGGGGCAGCGGCTCATATAGATACTACTGATAGATGAAAGGAATGTGCCAGAGATATCTTGGGCAGCTTCTTGCATTCCTGCGCATTTGAATCACCGTACCAGACCCTGTAGTTTTTAGCATTTGGTTATCAATCGTGGCTTATCTTTTTTATTCTTCAGTAAGAGTGCCTATAAAATGGCTTTGAAACGTTGAGGCGCTACGTAAATGGAAATCACCATTGTTTCAGTAAGGAACCCAAATCCAAGACTGGGTGGAAGGAGAATTGTTTCCAGTAGGTGTCAGCACAGCACCAACTCTGCCAGTGGATGGACGAAGCAGAGAGCATTAGTCTTTGGATAAAGTGTTGTTGAGCGTCTGGTTCACCAGAATCACGCCTGTTTACAACAGTGAGGGAGACACAAGATGCAAAACAGTGATAAAAGTACAGAGGAATCTCTTCACCCAAGTAATTGTCACTGGGCCAAGCTCTCAGCTACAGTGATGGATGCCGAAAGCCCAAATTAAAGACAACATGCATTTATATAAGATATCTTTATTAGTCACATGTACATCGAAACACACAGTGAAATGCCTCTTTTGTGTAGAGTGTTCTGGAGGTAGCCCGCAAGTGTCGCCACACTTCCGGCGCCAACATAGCATGCCCACAACTTCCTAACCCATACGTCTTTGGAATGTGGGAGGAAACTGAAGCACCCGGAGGAAACCCACGCAGACACGGGGAGAACGTACAAACTCTTTACAAGACAGCGGCCGGAATTGAACCTGGGTCTCTGGCACTGTAATAGCGTTATGCTAACCGCTACACCACCGTGCCTGCACTTGGTTTAGTAAAACATTGCAGGGTACCATCATCGAAAATTCAAAAACCAGCCAAGTAATGGCAAAGGGTGATCAAAGAGGGAGGATCTGAATGTCTGAAGGTGGGACATTCAGATGGTAGAGAGGTTTAGGAACAGAATTCCAGAGATTAGGATCTAGGCATCTGAAGGCCCTGTAAATCTGCAAGGAGCCAACATTAGAAGAACAGAAAGATCTCAGGTGCAAGAAATGGTACGGGAGAAGGAGGGAGGGAGAGACAAACTTGGGCTCTTTTCTCTGGAGCGGTGGAGGCTGAGGGGTGATCTGTTGGAAGTGTATAAAATTATGAGGGACATAGATAGGGTGGACAAGCAATATCTTTTTCCCATTACTGAGCAATCCAATGCCAGAGGGCATGCATTTAAGGCGAGAGGGGATAGGTTCAGAACAGACGTGAGGGGTAAGTTTTTTACTCAGAGTGGTGGATGCCTGAAATGCATTGCCTGAGGTAAATTCATTGGGGGCTTTTAAGAGGGGCTTGGATGGGCACATGAATGAGAGGAAAATGGAGGGATATGGACATTCTGTAGGTAGGAGGGATTAGCTATGTCGGCACAACATTATGGGCCGAAGGGCCTGTTCTGTGTTGTACTGTTTTATGTTCTAATAAAGCATACACTCACACACATCTACTGGAGCACATTCTGTCCAGTTCTGGAGCACCGCTTTATACAGGGAAGCAATCTGGGTTCTTTATTGACAGTCTGATGTTGTGCAAGCATTTATTTTATTTGCTGCTTTGCATGAGCTGCTTTGCATGAAGCAGTTAGGTCCTCAATAGTAGCACAAACTGGCGCCTCCTGACCGTAAAAGTTAATACTATTGCTGAGCTGCAGCCTCGGTCCATGTTGCGATTGAATATTAATACAATCCACAACAATCCTACTTATGTGACTGAAAAATGCCTCGAGCTTCCAGATAGATAATGTCACCGCATAGAGGTCAGGAACATAACTGAGGAGATTATTCCGTCGATAATTAGCCACACGTTTCACTAAAAAATGCAACTACAAAATAATGGGTTGTGCTGCATTCTATTTAGGTATTGGGAATCGAGGGACATGGGTTGGTGCAGTTAAGTGGTACTGAGGTATAAGGTTGGTCACAATCTCACTGAAAGGCAGAAAAGGCAGCTGAGTGGCCGATTCCTGCTTCTATTTTTTTATATTATATCACCAATCGCTTGTACAGGTTCAACCACACAGATGCTGTGCCCAAGAAAGCACATCAGCGCCTCTACTTCCTCGGAAGGCTGAAGAAATTCCGCATGTCCTCAATGACCATCAGCAATTTTTGTAGATGCACCATAGGAAGCATCCTATCCGGATGCATCACAGCTTGGTATGGCAACTACTCTGCCAAAGACCACAAGAAATTGCAGAGAGTTGTGAACGCAGCCCAGTCCATCATGAAAAACAGCCTCCCCTCCATTAACTCCGTCTACACTTCCCGCTGCCTCGGGAAAGCAGCCAACATAATCAAAGACCCCTCCCACCCCGGTCATTCTCTCTTCTCTCCCCTCCCACTGGGCAGAAGATATGAAAGTTTGAAAACACGTACCACCAGGCTCAAGAACAGCTTCTGTCCTGCTGTTATACGACTCTTGAACAGACCTCTTGCATGATAAAGTACTCCTGATTTCTCAATCTACCTCCTCATGGCCCTTGCACTCTATTTGCCTACCCGCACTGCACTTTCTCTTTAACTATATTCTTCATTCTGTTATTGGACTTTTTTTTCTTTTATACTACCTTGACGTACTTATGTTCGGAATGATCTGTCTGGATGGCACACAAACAAAAACCTTTCCATTATATCTCAGGTGACAATAATAAACCAATTTCCAATTGTGTAATAATATGACAAAGATGTAACTAGAGGCTTAAAAAGTGAATAACTTGTTTTTCTCTGAAACATCATAAACTTAAGGAGCTTTGAATAAAATGGACGTTGCATGCCTGCACACCACCACATCGTTTCATTCAATAAAACGACTTGGCTTTATAGAGATATTTGCAAGGCAAAGGATTATTCTTAATTTTTACAAACCACTGGTTAAGGCCAAAATGTCTCCCCCACCATCACCTGCAGGCTCCCCTCCAGTGGGGCACCAGTCTGACCATTGTCAGTCCTTCATCAGTGAGCCTAAATCCTGGAAGTCCCTGCTCAACATCACCTTTACCTGAAGGATTGTGCGCTTCCACCATTTTCGCAAGGGAAATTAGAGATGAACAATAAATTCTGGCTTTGCCGGGGATGCCTTCAACCCATAAAAGAATAAAACTAAAAGGTGTAATTCTGACCTTGTATGGTGTAAATCAGAGCTGGGTTGCCTGAAGTTTATAGACACATGGTTCATCTTCCACCCCAGTGTTCCCCAAACCATGCACTCAGTGCAACAGCTGGCACACAGAACATTACAGCACAGTACAGGCCCTTCGGCCCACAATGTTGTGCCGACATTTTATCCTGCTCTAAAATCTATCTAAAACTTCCCTCCTATATATCCCTCCATTTCTCTATCACTCGTGTGTCTATCTAAGAGTCTCTTAGATGTCCCTAATGTATCTGCCCCCACAACCTCTGCCGGCAGTGCGTTCCATGCACCCACCACTCTCTATGCAAAAAACTTACCTCTGACATCCCCCTTATACCTTCCTCCAATCACCTTAAAATTATGCCCCCTTGTGTTAGCCATTTTCGCCCTGGGAAAAAATCTCTGATTGTCCACTCGATCTGTGTCCTATCATCTTGTACAGTTCTATCAAGTCACCTCTCATCCTCCTTCTCTCCAAAGAGAAAAGCCCTAGCTCACTCATAAGATATGCTCTCCAATCCAGGCAGCATCCTGTTAAATCTCCGCTGCACCTCTCTAAAGCTTCCACATCCTTCTATAATGAGGCGACCAGAACTGAACACAATACTCCAAGTGTGGTCTAACCAGAGTTCTATAGAGCTGCAACATTACCTCACGGCTCTTGAACTCAATACCCCGGCTAATGAAGGCCAACACACCATATGCCTTCTTAACAACCCTATCAACCTGTGCGGCAACCTTGAGGGATCTATGGAGGTGGACCCCAAGATCCCTCTGTTCCTCCACACTGCTAAGAGTCCTGCCATTAACCTTGTATTCTGCCTTCAAATTCGATCTTCAATCAAGAAGTTGCTTTTTACAATGTAATCAACTCACCTTTATTACTGTGTTTGGGTAGCAATAAAGTTCCTCTCTTTATATGTACTAAGTCTGTTCTGAATGGTGTTATACAGTTATCTGAATCCTTGCCAAAAGTTCTTTAGTTCTCTACGTTGAGAAAATAATCCTTCATGCTTTTTTCCTTAATCGGGCCATGGGCTTGAGCAAAGTACTTTGAAGCATTTCTAAATCTCCATAAAAACATTCCCCTGAAATTTGAACGGCTTTGTCTTTTTTAAGCATTGGAAGTATTTACAGGAGGCGCTGCCTCAGGAAGGCAACATCCATCATCAAAGATCCCCACCATACGGGCCATGCCATCTTCTCGCAGCTTCCATCGGGCAGCAGGTACAGAAGCCTGAAGTCCCACACCACCAGGTTCAAGAACAGCTACTTCCCTTCAACTATTCAGTTCTTGAACCAACCAGCAAAACCCCAATCACTACAGTTTAGCAACACTGTGACCATTGCACTAAAATGGACTTTGTTTTTTGTCCTAATTGTGTTTTTTCTTGTAAAAATTGTGTATAATTTATGTTTTTCTTGTGAATGCTACTTATATGATGCCATGTGCCTGTGATGCTGCTGCAAGTAAGCTTTTTTATTGCACCTGTGCACACATGCACTTATGACATTTACCCTGTTGCACTGAGTGCATGGTTTGGGGAACACTGGGGTGGAAGATGAACCATGTGTCTATAAACTTCAGGCAACCCAGCTCTGATTTACAGCGGCAGAAGTTGTGGGGGCAGATATACTAGGGACATTTAAGTGATAGAAAAATAGGGGGCTATGTGGGAGGGAAGGGTTAGATAGATCTTAGAGCAGGATAAAATGTCGGCACAACACTGTGGACCGAAGGGCCTGTACTGTGCTGTAGTGTTTTATGTTCTATGTTCTAAGACAACACTGGAAAGGGTATAAAGAAAGTTCACCCAGAATCTGGAAAGATCATGGTCAATCTACGCTGACCTCAACTACTCTTCTGTACCAGTCCCCTTTACCCTCAGCTCTTCGATCTTTCAAATTTTTAATCAATCTCTACCTTAATGATCCGGCTTCCATCACCGGGAACAGAGAATTCCAGAGATTCACTACTCTCTGAGAGAAGGAATTTCTACGCACCTCAGTTTTAAATGACCAGCCCTTATTTTGAATCTAAGGGGTAGGACTAATCAGTCTTTGGATGAGCCAAATAGCCTCATAGAGTCAGAGTTATACAGCATGGAAACAGGCCCTTCGGCCCAACTGGTCCATGTCGACCAAGATGCCCATCCAAGCTGGTCCCATTTGCCCATGTTTGGCCCATATCTCTCTAAACTTTTCCTATCCATGGACCTGTCCAAGTGTCTTCTTGTTAATGTACCTGCATCAACCACTTCCTCTGGCAGCTCGTTCCATATACCCACCACCCTCTGTGTGAAGATGCTGCCCCTTTTAAATCTTTCCCCTCTGACCTTAAACCTATGCCCTATGGTTTGGACTCCCCTATTCTGGGAAAAGACTATGACCATCCACCTTATCTGTGCCCCTCATGATTTTATAAACCTCTATAAGGTCACCCCTCAGCCTCCCACACTCCAGGGGAAACAGTCCCGGTCTATCCAATCTCTCCTTATAACTCAAGCCCTCCAGTCCTGGCAACATCCTCGTGAATCCTGTCGGCAGTCTCTCCAGCTTATTCTCATCCTTCCTAAAGTATGGTGACTAGAACTGCACATAATATTCCAGATGCGGTCTTACCAATATCCTAAGCAGCTGAAACATGACACACTCAGTGCCCTGTCTGATGAAGGCAAACATGCCATACACTTTCTTCACCAATCTGTCTACACTTTCAGGGAATCGTGGACTTGTACCCCTACGTCTCTTTGTTCTACAACACTCTCCAAGGCCCTGTCCTTCACTGGGCGAGTCCTGCCCCTGGTTTAACTTCCCATTGTGCATCACTTTGCACTTGTCTGAGTTAAATTACATCTTGCCCACTTTCCCAGTTGATCTAGATCCTGTTGTAACATTAGACAACGTTCTTCACTCTTCACCACACCACCAATTTTGGTGTGGTCTGCAATCTTACTCATTATGCCAGCTACATTCTCATCCAAATCATTAGATTAGACAACAAACAGCAGGGGACCCAGCACCGCTCCCTGCGGCACACCACTGATCACAGGCCTCCAGTCTGAAAAATAACCCTCCACTATCCCCCTCAGTGGCGCGGTTGTGAGACTGGCTTGACTTCCATGGAAGAGGGACTTCAATGGCGTGCAGGTCAAACTTGTCACCATAAGGAGGGATATGGCAAGTTGTGGTGAAAAATGATTCAAATCCTTAAGAGCATGAACAAAAAATGAGGCAGCTCTCTCCTCCCACAGCGGAAACAATCCAAGGAATAAGTAATAAGGGAAGAATAATGAAGTCAGCTCAGCAATGGAAACAATTAGATTGGAACATGGATGTGGTCAAGCAGAGATATAACCATGGAAACATCTTTCTCCTACTTCTGTAAATGAGATTTTGTTATTTGATCAAGTCAGTGATGACGCAAGCACATTTATCACCCATTACGAGTGCTCCAGGGCTGGGCCGCCTGCTTTTTAATAACTTGAGTAGCGTATCTGGAGTTAGTCCTGTACATTGGAGCTGTGTGTTGTCAGACTGAACAAAATTAGCAGATCCCTCTGTATTTGGTCAGGTATCAGGTCATTAACGACCAGATAAACTCAGCAACTTCCATGGTGAGGCCAACAGCATGGATTACTAGTCCAGTAAGGTTACTGAACCTATTTTAACCAGTGTTCTGGAGCAATAAACAATCTTGCTGGAGGATCTACAGGGCAAAAGGAATTGTGAAATGCTTCGGGTCAAAAGCCCGTATCAGGATTGGTCAATGTTTCAGGTTGAAACTATCTGAAGAGTCTCCATTATCCCTTTTCCTCTTGAACTCCTCACCCCTGTCTGATGACCCTTTCCCATGTCTCCAACATTCCCTTTCCTCTGGACCATCACCTTTGGGCTTTTTAACCCTCTCAAACTTGCCGTCCTAAACTCAGGCCATCCACATTTTCCTGCCCATTCCCCAGTCGTCTAACTCATTCTGTATCACTCTGATCACTTCCAGTCCAACACCTCTATTTTAAAATACTTACACTCGTTTTCCAATCTCTTTACAATTTTGCCTTTCCTTCCCTTTATTACTCCCTCCAGCTCCACAGAGCCCTGGGACCTCAACTCTCCTCAAAGACTTGGCTTCTTACACATTCCTCATATTCCACCAGTGACAGATGTGCCTGCAGTCATCCAGGCCCTCAGAAGTTTCCCCTCTAAACCTTTGACTCTCGAGTAATGAAGAACCTGGAGTATTGTGTACATTGGTTACCCTGTTATAGGAAAGACGGCACTATGTTGCAAAGAGAGCAAAGAAGATGGCAGACCAACATATCTAGCGGGCAGCGTCGGAGCGGGCAGCTGAGTGAGAGGGAGCAGAGTGGGTTAGGCTTTGGCTCAATGGGCTTCGGCGAGAGCAGGAAAGAGGCGAGACTAATAGAGAGGGGGTAAGTTATTAGTTTATTTGTTGAACTCAGTGGTATTCAGCAAGATGCATTTAGGGTTGGTCTTATGTTTGAAGTGTCAGATGTGGGGACCCTGGGAGACTACCAGACTCCCCGATAACTACATCTGCGCAAAGTGCACCGAGATGTGGCTCCTCAAGGAACGGATTGAGAGTCTGGAGCTGCAGCTCGATGACCTTCGGTTGGTTAGGGAGAGCGAGCAGGAAATAGATAAGAGTTATAAAAAGTTTGTAGACAGCACCTCTGTGGCGGTCCCCCTCAAAAACCGATATCTCATTTTAGATTCGGTTGGAGAGGATGACCTGATAGAGGAAGACCTCAGCAACCGGGACCTTGGCACCGTGCCTGGTACTGTGGTCCAGCAGAGGAAGCGAAATGCAGTGGTTATTGGGGATTCTATAATAAGGGGTACGGATAGCAGATTCTGCGAAACCGACAATGAGTCTCGGATGGTGCGTTGCCTCCCTGGTGCCAGGGTACGGGATATCACGGACCGGGTCCAGAATATTCTGAGGGGAGAGGGTGAGCAGCCAGAAGTCTTGATACATGTAGGTACCAATGATGTAGGTAGAAAAAGAGAAGAGGTCCTGAAGGAGGAATACAAGGCATTGGGGAGAAGGTTGAGAAGTAGGACCTCAAGGGTAGTAATCTCAGGATTACTACCTGTGCCACGTGTCAATGATAGGAAGAATAGAAAGCTCTGGCAGATGAATGTGTGGCTGAGTGACTGGTGCAGGGGGCAGGGCTTCAGATTTTTGGATAATTGGGACCTTTTTTGGGGGAGGCAAGACCTATTCACTAAGGATGGGTTGCACCTAAACTCCAGAGGTTTCAATATCTTGGCGGGAATGTTTGATTTAGTTGTAGGGGAGGGTTTAAACTGATCTGGCAGGGGGATGGAAACCAGGATGTTAGGTTACAAGATGCTAAGGTAAAGGAGGGAGTTTATAGAAACAAGTCCAATGAGGATGGCAAGAAGGACAGGCAGGTGAGAAGTCAGGATAATTTGCTGAATAATAGAAGTACAACAAGTCAGGATGTTAGGATACAGAATGTTAGGATAGGGGATGAGGTATATAGGAACATGTCTAAGGTAGTATGTAGTGAAGATGGTAAGAAGGATAGACAGGTGGAAAGCCAGGATAATCTGCTGAACAATAGAAGTACAACAAAATTAATAGCAGATACCGGACTAAACGTACTATATTTAAATGCACGTAGCATTAGGAATAAAGTAGATGACCTAGTGGCACAACTACAGGTTAATAAATACGACATTGTGGCAATCACTGAGTCATGGCTTTATGATGGATGTGATTGGGAACTGAATGTCCAGGGGTACACAGTGTATAGGAAGGATAGGCGGGTAGGCAGAGGGGGAGGTGTGGCCATGATGGTTAGTAGTGATATAAGATCAATAGAAAGGAAGGACATTGGGTCAGAAGAGGTGGAATCCTTGTGGGTGGAGCTCAGGAATAGCAAGGGTAAAAGGACAATAGTAGCAGTCATATATAGGCCCCCTAATAGCAGTCAGGAAGTGGACGATAAGTTGCAGTTTGAGATAGAAAAAGCATGCCAGAGTGACAATGTGAAGATAATTATGGGGGATTTTAACATGAAGGTGGACTGGGAGATCCAGAATGGCGGTAGTACTCAGGAGAGGGAGTTTGTGGAATGTCTAAGGGACGTTTTTCTAGAGCAACTTGTTGAAGAGCCCACCAGGGTATCGGCTGTTTTGGATTGGGTGCTGTGTAATGAACCGGAGGTGATTAGGGAACTAAAGCTAAAGGAACCACTGGGAACCAGTGATCACAATATGATTGAGTTCAGTTTCAAGTTTGAGAAGGAGAAACTGATAACTGGTGTATCGATATTTCAGTGGAACAAAGGAAATTACAATGGTATGAGAGAGGAGTTGGCCCTAATTGATTGGAAGAGTAAGCTGGCTGGAGGGACGGCAGAGGAGAAATGGAAGGAATTTCTACAGGAAATAAGGAAATTGCAGGATAGATATATTCCAAGAAAAAAGGTTTTTAATGGAAAAAAGGCACAAATGTGGATAACGAGAGAGGTGAAGGCTAAAATAAAGCAAAAGGGGTGGCGTACAAAGAAGCAAAAATTAGTGGGAAAACAGAAGACTGGGAAGCTTTTAAAAACCTGCAGAGAGAAACTAAGAAGGTCATTAGGAAAGAAAAGATGAATTATGAAAGGAAGTTGGCGGATAACATTCGAAAGGATCTAAGAGTTTTTTTAAATACATAAGGGTAAAAGAGAGACACGGGTTGATATAGGACCAATTGATAACGGTGCAGGAGCTATTATAAATGGACGATAGAGAGATGGCAGAGGAATTGATGAATATTTTGCATCGTCTTCACCATGGAGGACATCATGGAGTCTCACGAAATGGAACTGAGTTCAGTTAAGATTACTAGGGAGAAGGTGCCAGGAAAAACTAAATGGACTAAAAGACTGATAAGTCTCCCGGACCAGATGAGGTGCATCCCCGGTTCTGAAGGAGGTGACTTTAGAGATAGCGGAGGCATTGGCGATAATTTTCCAGGAATCGATAGATTCCGGCATAGTTCCGGAGGACTGGAGGGTCACAAATGTAGTTCCGTTGTATAAGAAAGGTGGGAGGCAGCATAAAGGAAATTACAGACCTATTAGTCTGACGTCAGTGGTGGGAAAGTTATTGGAATCTATCCTCAAAGACGGGGTTATGGAATACCTAGAGGCGCAGGGCAAGATAGGTCCTAGCCAACATGGTTTTGTGAAGGGAAGATCCTGCCTGACCAACCTATTGGAGTTTTTTGAAGAAATCACAGGTAAGGTGGATAAGGGAGAGGCGGTAGATGTTGTGTATTTAGACTTTCAAAAGGCCTTTGATAAGGTGCCTCACAAGAGACTGATTAATAAGATGAGAGGTCATGGAATTACAGGTAGGATAACAGAATGGGTGGAGCATTGGCTGTTGACAGGAAGCAAAGAGTGGAAATAAAAGGATCTCGTTCTGGTTGGTTACCGGTTACTAGTAGTGTGCCACAGGGGTCCGGTTGTTGGGACCGCTCCTTTTTACCTTGTACATTAACGATTTGGATGATGGAATAAATGGTTTTCGTGGCTAAGTTTGCGGATGACACCAAGATAGGGGGAGGAGTAGGGAGTATTGAAGAGATAGGAAGGTTGCAGAGGGACCTAGACAGTTTAGGAGAATGGGCAAGGAAATGGCAGGATGAGATTCAATGTAGAGAAATGTGCAGTTGTACACTTTGGAAAGCAGAAATAAGCGGCAGATTATCATCTAGGAGGAGAGAAAATTCAAAGTACAGAAGTACAAAGGGACTTTGCGTACTCGTGCAGGAAACCTTAAAGGCTAAGCGCCAGGTCGGATCGGTGGTAAAGAAAGCGAATGCTATGTTGGCATTCATTTCGAGAGGTATAGTGTATAAAAGTAAGGAAGTGTTGATGAGGCTCTACGAGGCACTAGTGAGGCCTCATTTGGAATATTGTGCGCCGTTTTGGGCCCCACATCTTAGGAAGGATGTGTTGATGTTGGAGAGGGTTCAGAGGAGATTTACGAGGATGATTCCAGGAATGAAAGGGCTTACGTATGAGGAGCGTTTGTCGGCTCTTGGACTGTACTCGCTGGAGTACAGAAGAATGAGAGGGGACCTCATAGCGACATTTAAAATATTGATAGGAAAGGACAGAGTAGACGTGGCTAGGCTGTTTCCCTTGGTGGGTGAGTCCAGGACCAGAGGGCACAATCTTAGAATTAGAGGGTACAGTTTCAAAACAGAGATGAGGAAAAAACTTCTTAGCCAGAGGGTGGTGAATTTGTGGAACTCCTTGCCACGTACAGCAGTGGAGGCCAGATCAGTGGGGGCGTTCAAGGAGGAGATAGATAGATACCTAAATAGTCAGGATATCAAGGGATATGGGGATAAGGCCGGTAATTGGGATTAGAATAGGTTTTTTTTCTTCTTTCCCCCATTCCCCATTTCTCATTTCTATTTCCCTTTCCTTGGAGCAGACTCAATGGGCCGAATGGCCTGCTTCTGCTCCCTTGTCTTGTGATCTTGTGATCTTGTGAAGATTTACAAGAATATTGCCAGGACTCGAGGGCCTGAGTTATAGGGAGAGGTTGGGCAGGCAAAGACTTTATTCCTTGGAGCGTAGGAGACCGATGGGTGACCTTATAGAGGTGTATAAAACCATGAGGGGCATAGATGGGGTGAATGCACTCAGTCTTTTTCCCAGGGAAAGGGAGTCAAAAACTAGAGAGCACAGGTTTAAGGTGAGAGGAGGGACAACTCCTTCACACAGGTGGTGAGTATATGGAATGAGCAGCCAGAGGAAGTGGTTGAGGTAGGTACAATCATAACTTTTAAAAGACACTTGGGCAGGTACATGGATAGGGAAGCTGAGAGGGAGATGGGCTAAACGCGGGCAAATGGGATTAGCTTATATGGGCATCTTGGTTGGCATGGACGAGTTGGGCCGAAGGGCCTGTTTCTGTGCTGTATTACTCTATGACTCTATAAATGTCACAGCACTAGAGGCCATTAGCTCCATCAGGTCAATGTTGGCTGCTAACAGAGAAATCCTATGAATCCTATACATCAAAGAGCCACCAATTATCCCTATGGTGCTGATCCAATTTCTTTTCAGGAGCCCGGATTGACTCAGTTTTCACCATGGCTACAAGCACAGTTCCACATCTCCGATTCTATCTATGTAAAAAGGTTTTTTTTATCTCACATCCTCCTTGTACCTTTTACCCAAAATGAACTTGAACATCTACTAACCTTGCAGCTCAAGTCCTTCATCCTGGAACCATTACAAAAAACCCGTCAATCCTCTTTGAGCAAGCTTTTAGTCATCTAACCTAATACCTCCTTACATTGCCTTGATGTTAAAGTTTCCCCTCAACGCACTCCAGCAGAGTGTGTTGAATTGATTTACGGTATTAAAGAGGCCATACAAGTGTTGCTGCTGATCAATCATATTGGTCCAGAAGGCACAGCTGAATCTGCATTGATTTATACCAAGTGACCCATAGTAAAAGGGAGACCAAGACTGCACAGTAATCAAATGCCGGCTGCTCTCAGGTTATATTTTAGTGGCTCTGTTACAAGCTGATAAGACACCACATGCTATGAAGAATGGTGCACAGATGGTACAGAGTAGGCTGATGCCTTGAGTAAAAACAGCAGTGAATTATATTCTGTATTCTGCACAAATGCATGGCAGCCTTCGGCAAGTGGAAACAGTTCCATAAATCACTTGGGTTACGTGGTGATGGTACAGTATCGAGGAGAGTAACCAATGCGAAGCCACAACACTTGCCCCTTCTTGATTGAAACGTAGGGCTTGCAAGCATTTTGTTGGGATTTTACAACAGCCATTTGCCACCCAGACTGAGTAAAGTCAAAGCCAAGTTTACACACAAGTACATGTATGCATGGGTGTAATGCAAAACTTACTTGCAGGAGCGTCACAGGGACATAGAATTAGAGACACAACATTCATAAGAAAAACATAAATTAGTACCGTAAATTAGTAAAAATAAATTATCTATGTAGAACATTGAACAGTACAGCATAGGACAGGACATTCAGCCCACAATGTTGTGCTGACCTATATAAACACCTACTCCACGATCAATCTAACCCTTCCCTCCTACACAGCCCATAACCCGCCATTTTTCTTACATCCATGTGCCTATCTAAGAATCTCTTAAATGTCCCTATTGTATCAGCCTCTACCACCACCCCCGGTAGTGTGTTCCAGGCACCCACCACTCTCTGTGCAAAAAACCCACCTCCCCTAAACTTTCCTCCTCTGACAAACTGATGTCCTCTGGTATTGGCCATTGCTGCCCTGGGGAAAAGGTGCTGTCCGTCCATTCTGTCTATGCCCCTCATAACCTTATACACCTCTATCAAGTTGCCTCTCATGCTGCATCACTCAGAAGAGAAAAGCCCGAGCTCATTCAACCCTTCCTCATAAGGCATGTTCTCTAATCCAGGCAGCATCCAGGTAAATTTCTTCTGCACCCTCTCTAAATGTTCCACATCCTTCCCATAATGAGGTGACCAGAGTTAAACACAATACTCTTAAGTGTGGTCTAACCAGAGTTTATAGAGCTGCAACATTATCTCGCAGCTCTTGAACTCAGTCCCCCGACTAATGAAGGCCAGCACACTGTATGCCTTCTTAACCACCCTATCAAGTTGGACAGCAACTTTGAGGGATCTATGGACTTGGACCCCAAGATCCCTCTGTTCCTCCACACTGCTAAGAATCCTGCTATTAACCTTGTACTCCGCCTTCAAGTTTGTTCTTCCAAAGTGCACCATTTCACACTTTTCCGGATTGAACTCCTTCTACCACTTCTCCGCCCAACTCCGCATCCTGTCTATATCCAGCTGTAACCTACGACAACCTTCTACATGATCCACAACACCTCCAACCTTCCTGTCAGTTGCAAACTCACTAACCCATCCCTCCACTTCCTCATCCCACTCATTTATAATTATACAAATTATACAAGAAAGAACACAATTAGAACAAAAAAAGTCCATTGTAATGCAAAGTGGTCAAGGTGGTCATAGTGTTGCTATACTGAGGTAGTGATTAGGATTGTGCAGGTTGGTTCAAAAACAAAATGGTTGAAGGGAAGTAGCTGTTCTTGAACCTGGTGGTGTGGGACTTCAGGCTTCTGTACCTCCTGCCTGATGGTAGCTGTGAGAAGATGCCATGGCCTGGATGGTGGGGATCTTTGGTGATCTTTGGTGATCTTGCCTTCACGTACATACTACTGATGGGGAAGGATGTGCCTGTGATGTACTGGGCAGAGTCTACTACTCTCTGCAGCTTCTTGCGCACTCGAATTGCCGTTCAGACCATGATGCAAACAATCAGGATACTTTCAACAGTACATCTGTAGAAGTGTGTTAGTGGTCAGTGACATGTTGAACCTTCTTAACCTCCTAAGGAAGTAAAGACGCTGGCACACCTTCCTTGTGATTGTACTTACGTGTGATTGCATCTATGAAGTCTATCAATTTCATTTCCCCAATTTCAAACTTCCATTCACCCACTGTTGCAATTTACTAGGATGCTACCAGGAATGAGGGAGCTTTTTATTTTATTTATTCAACGGATGTGGACTTCGCACACTGAGCCAGCATTTAATCGCCCATCCCCAACTTCCCTTGGGAAGGTGGTGGTGAGCTGCTTTCTTGAACCGCTGCGGTCTTGAGGTGTGGGGACACCCACAATGCTGTTAGGAAGGGAGTTCCAGGACTTTGACCCAGCGACGGTGAAGGAACGGAGATATATTTCCAAGTCAGGGTGGTGTGTGGCTTGGAGGGCAACTTCCAGGGGGTGATGTTCCCCGTGCTTTTGCTGCCCGTGTCCTTCCAGGTGGTAGAGCTCGTGGGTTTGATGTGTAAAGAGTCTTGGTGAGTTGCTGCAGTGCATCTTGTAGACGGTACAAACTGCTGCTACTGTGCGTCGGTGGTGGAGCGAGTGAACGGTTGTGGAAGGGGTGCCTATCGAGTGGACTGCTATCTCCTGTATGGTGTCGAGCTCCCTGAGTGCTGTTGAAGCTGCAGTGAAGCTCAGTTATTGGGTGAGAACGGGGGTTATGTGGGAAGAATGGATGAGCTGGGTTTGTTGTCAATGTAAAGATAAAGGCAAAATTTAACAGTCATTAGAGTCATAACTAATATTGATAAAGTTAAGAGAAAATGCTCCTAGTGGTAGAAGGCTCAGTAAACAGAAGGAGGGCTTCAGGTGATCGCCAAAAAAACCAAAGTTGACCTGAGGAAACATTTTGATATCAAGCCCAAGGAATTGATCTGGCTTGAAATGCACTGGCTGTGAAAGTGAAGGAAGCAGTTTCAAGAGTAACCTTCGAAAGATGCCAGCCGGAAGAATGGAGGGGGAGATATACGAGGGCAATGAATAAGGAGCAGAGTCACTAATGGGGTGCAACACAGAGGAGGGCATTGTGCAATGAGTCATCACTGACTCTATGCAAGAATCTGATAATGTCACGTCGCCACCTGTTTACCATAACCCTCCGAATTCTTCCATTACAGATACCTTTCCAGTTCCCTTCTGTGAGCTAGAGTTGAAGCTGCCTCTACTCCTCCCCCAAAGTGCATTCCCAACAGCAACCACGAACTGCATAGAGAAACAAGGGTTTCGACAGTTTCTTTCCTCCCACAAATGCTGCATGACCCGCTGAGTTCCTCCAGCACATTGTAAGTCTCCATCTACTTTTGATTAATAGAACATAGAACACTACAGCACAGTACAGGCCCTTCAGCCCACAATGCTGTGCCGACATTTTATCCTGCTCTAAGATCTATCTAACCCTTCCCTCCCACATAGTCCTCAATTTTTCTATCATTCATGTGGCTATCTAAGGGTCTCTTAGATGTCCCTAATGTATCTGCCCTCACAACCTCTGCCGGCAGTGCGTTCCACGCACTCACCACTCTCTGTGTAAAAAACTTCCCCCTGACATCCCTCTTATATCTTCCTCCAATCACCTTAAGATTATGTCCCCTCGTGTTAGCCATTGTCGTCCTGGGAAAAAGTCTCTGACTGTTCACTCGATCTATGCCTCTTATCATCTTGTACACCTCTATCAAGTCACCTCTCTTTTGCCAATTACCTTCGTAAAGCCATAGAGTCCCAGAGCACAGAGAAATGCCCTTCAACCCACGTCATGTCAACCATAATGTCTATCTTTACTAGTCCCATTTACCTGCATTTGGTCCATAACCGTCTATGTCTTGGTCATTCAAGTGCTTGACAAGATGCCTAGTAAATGCTGTGAAAGAATATGTTTGAACATACTTTCTTCCCCTTTCCCGCACCCCCCCCCCCCCCCCCCACCAATCACTACATCGATTGGCTGTATGTGTAAGATGAAACGATTTGTTTTGGAACAATAAATCCTCACACAGTGACACAGTAAATAATTAATGGTAGAACAGAAGGTGCTGCAAAGGTTCACCAGACTGACTCCTGGGGGAAGGCGGGACTGCCAGCTGGGGAGAGATTAGACCGATGAGGTTCGTATTCATTCAGGTTTAGAAGAATGAGAGGAGCTAATTGAAACTTGTGACATTCTGACAGGGCTGGATACACAGGTTGTAGTGATAATGTTTCCTCTAGCTATGTGGTCTAGAACACAGAACAGTACAGCACAGTACAGGCCCTCCGGCCCACAATGTTGTGCCGACCTTTATAAACCTACTCCACGATCAATCTAACCCTTCCCTCCTTCACAGCCCATAACCCTCTATTTTTCATCCATGTACCTATCTAAGAGTCTTTTAAATGTCCCCATTGTATCAGCCTCTAGCACCATCCCCGGCAGGTGTAAAAAACCTATCTCTGACATCCCCCCTAAACTTTCCTCCACTCACCTTCCAAAGGATGTCCTCTGGTATTGGCCAGTGCCGCCCTGGGCAAAAGGTGCTGGCTGCCCACTCTATCTATTCTTCTCATAATCTTATATACATCTCTCAAGTCACCTCTCATCCTGCGTCGCTCCAAAGAGAAAAGCCCTAGCTTGCTCAACCTTTCATCATAGTACATGTTCTCTAATCCAGGCAGCATCCTGGTAAATCTCCTCTGAACCCTCTCTAAAGCTTCCACATCCTTCCTATAATGAGGCAACCAGAACTGAACACTAGAATGAGGGGTCAGACTATCCACATGACCATTGGTAACATTTTTCTTTTGAAGTCACAGCTGGACAACCAATTTTAAAAAATGCACTGGGTGACACCCAGGACATTCCAACTCAGAGGGGAGCAGGAGGGCTTCCGCCAGAGCACACTTACCCAGCACTCTGGCCTGCAACGTCACCTTCACTGAGGCATTGTCCTTGATCTCACTGGTGATCACCATCTCCTCCCTGATCACCCCTTCCTTGTGGGCAATGTACTCGCACTTCATTCGGTGACCTGCATGAGAGTGGAACAAGAGGCCATTAGTGTCCATGGGACCTGGGTCCTTAAAATTTCAACAACAATTACTTGCACTGAGAGAGGATTTAAGAGCATAAGGAACAGGATCAGCAGTAGTCCATATGAACAGTTAATAAACAAAGCTGATATGATCTCGACACCTATTCCACTTGAATCTTCTAAAGTCCAAATATCTACTCATCTTGGACGTGTTCAGTTAATGGGTTGGCCTCCCTGGCTCTTTATAGAACATAGAACACTACATCACAGTACAGACCCTTCGGCCCACAATGTTGTGCCGACATTTTATCCTGCTCTAATATCTATCTAACCCTTCCCTCCCACATAGCCCCCTATTTTTCTATCATTCACGTGTCTATCTGAGAATCTCTTAAATGTCCCTAATGTATCTGGCCCCACAACCTCTGCCGGCAGTGTGTTCCACGCACCCACGACTCTCTGTGTAAAAAACTTACCCCTGACATCCCCCCTTACACCTTCCTCCAATCACCTTAAAATTATGTCCCCTTGTGTTCACCATTGTCGCACTGGGAAAAAGTCTCTGACTGTCCACTCAATCTATCATCTTGTACACCTCTATCAAGTCACCTCCATCTTCCTTCTCTCCAAAGAGAAAAGCTCTAGCTCGCTCAACCTATCCTCATGAGATAGAGATGTCCAAAAGTTCACAAAGAAACTCCTCTTTATTTTGGTATTGGCTTATTATTGTCATACGAGATAGTGAAAAGCTTTTGTTTGCATGCCATCCACACGGATCACTCCATAAATAAGTACACTGAGGTAGTAAAAAGAAACAGAATGCAGATTATGGCATTACTGTTGCAAAGAAAGTACAGTGCAGGTGGACAAATAAAGTGCAAGGGCCATGACAAGGTGGACGGTGAGATCAAGAATTAATCTTTAGCATATGAGATGTCCTTTCAAGATTCTGATAACAGTGTGATAGAAGCTGTTCTTGAGCCTTGTGGAACGTGTTGCCAGGCTTTTGTATCTTCTGCCCGATGGAAGGCGAGAGAAGAGAGAGTGACGTGGAGGGAGGGGTCCTTGATTACGTTGGCTGCTTTCCCAAGGCAACGGGAAGTGTAGACAGAGTCAATGGAGGGGAGGCTGGTTTGTGTGATGGACTGGGCTATGTTCACATGGGCAGAGCAGTTGCCACACCAAGCTGTGATGCATCTGATAGGATGTTTTCTATGCGTGACCTCTTATTCTGAAACTTATATTCCTTACTTCTAGACTCCTGCACCAGGTATTGTTATATTATTGTCACTTGTACCGAGGTACAGTGAAAAAAAGTGTCTTGCATACTGTTCGTACAGATCAATTCATTACACAGTGCACTGACATAGTACAGGGTAAAAACAATAACAGAATACAGAGTAAGGTGTCACAGCTACAGAGCAAGTACAGTGCAGGTAGACAATAAGTGCAAGGTCATAACAAGGTAGATTGTGAGGTCAAGAGTCCATCTCATCGTATAAGGCAACCATTCAATAGTCTTATCACAGTGGGATAGAAGCTGTCCTTGAGCCTGGTGGTATGTGCCGTCAGCCTCCTGTATCTTCTGCCTGATGGGAGAGGGGAGAAGAGACAATGACCAGGTGGGTGGGGTCTTTGATTATGCTGGCTGCTTCACCAAGACAGTGAGAGGTTCAGACAAAGTCCATGGAGGGGAGGCTGGTTTCCGTGACGTGCTGGGCTGTGTCCACAACTCTCTGCAGTTGCATCCAGATAGGATGCTTTCTGTGGTGCATCGATAAAAGTTGGTAAGTATCAAAGGGGATATGCCAAATTCCTTTAGCCTCCTGAGGAAGTAAAGGTGCTGGTGAACTTTCTTGGCCATGGAGAGGAAACATCCACTTAGCACCTAGCCTCCTATCAACTGACCTTGGAATCTTACACGATTCAATGATATCACCTCTCATTCTGAACAGCAGAGAATGAAGATGCAACCTTCTTGATCTTCCCCTGAAAGGCAAACCGTTCATGCCAGAAAGCTGACAAAATGTCTCCAAGCTGAAATGTTCGCTTTTTTTTCTTTCTAGAGATGATGACAGACTTGCTTTTGACATTTTCTGCTTTTATTTCAGATTTCCAACACCTGCAGTTTATAATACGTTAATCAACTTGGTGAATCAACCTCATTTAATGATTCAGTAACAGCTTCTTCCCCTTCGCCATCAGAATTCTGAACGGCCCATGAACCCATGATCATTCCCGTGTCATTACTCTTTTTTGAACCATTTGATTTTGTCATTTATAGTAATTTTTACGTCTTTGCACTGTACTGCTGCCGCAAAACAACACATTTCATATGTCAGTGATAATAATAAATCTGATTCTAAAGCTTGTTTCAACTGCCTCCAAGGGCAGTACAGGCGACACAGGTAGACAGGGTGGTCAAGAAGGGCATCAGTCAGGGTATTGAATACAGAAATTGGGATGTCATATTACAACCATACAAGACACAGGTGAGAACACATTTGGAGCATTGTGCACAGTTCGGGTTGCCCACCTATAGGAATAGAACATGGAACATTGCAGCACAGTACAGGCCCTTCAGCCCACAATGTTGTGCCGACATTTTATCCTGCTCTAATATCTATCTAACCCTTCCCTCCCACATAGCCCTCCATTTCTCTATCATTCATGTGTTTGTCTAAGAGTCTCTTAAATGTCCCTAATGTATCTGCCCCCACAAACTCTGCCGGCAGTGTGTTCCATGCACCTACCACTCTCTGTGTAAAAAACTTACCTCTGACATCCCCCTTATACCTCACGATCTACCTTGTTGTGACCTTGCACCTTATGCACTGCAGTTTCTCTGTAGCTGTGACACTTTACCCTAAACTATTATTGTTTTTTACCTGTACTGCATCAATGCACTCCGTACTAACTCAATGTAACTACACTGCGTAATGAATTGACCTGTACAATCGGTTTGTAAGACAAGCTTTTCGCTGTACCTCGGTACAAGTGACAATAATAAACCAATACCAATACCTGCCTCCAATCACCTTAAAATTATGCCCCCTCTTGTTAGCCATTTTCGCCCTGGGAGAACGTCTCTGACTGTCCACTCGATCTATGCCTCTTATCATCTTGTACACCTCTATCAAGTCACCTCTCACCCTCCTTCGCTCCAAAGAGAAAAGCCCTAGCTCACTCAACCTATCCTCACAAGACATGCTCTCAATCCAGGCAGCATCCTGGTAAATCTCCTCTGCACCCTCTCTAAAGCTTCCACATCCTTCCTATAATGAGGTGACCAGAACTGAACACAATACTACAAGTGTGGTCTGACCAGAGTTCTACATAGCTGCAACATCACCTCACGGCTCTTGAATTCAATACCCCGACTAATGAAGGCCAACACACCATACGCCTTCTTAACAACCCTATCGACCTGCGTGGCAACCTTGAGGGATCTATGGAGGTGGACCCCAAGCCCCTCTGTTCCTGCACACTGCTAAGAGTCCTGCCATTAACCTTGAATGATGTGATTAAGCTGGAAAATGTGCATGAAGGATTCACAAGACCTTTCCCAGGACTGGAGGGCTTGAGTTATAAGGACTGGACAGGCCGTGACTTTTTACCCTGGAGCATAGGAGCTAAGAGGTGATCTTATAGAGGTTTACAAAATCATGAGGGTCATCAATAAAGTGAATGTTCACCCTTTTTCCCTATTGTAGGGAGGTCAAAAAGTAAAAGGCAGAGATTTAAGGTGAGAGGAGAGAGATTTAAAGAGCACCTGAGGGACAAGTTTCTCACACGAGTCACCAGATCAAGTGGTAGAAGTGGATACATTTACAACATTTGGACAGGTACATGGTTGGAAAGGTTTAGAGGGATATGGGCCAAATGCAGGCAAATGAGACTAGCTCAGGTGGGCACCTTGGTCAGCATGGAGGAGTTGGGCTGAAGGGCCTGTTTCTGAGTGGCATAACTCTGTAACGTTGATTATACACGATGCGGGGGTTTCGACCCGAAACATCGACAATTCCTTCTCCCCCACAGATGCTGCTCGACCCGCTGAGTTCCCCCAGCAAATAGTTTGTTGCTCTGGATTCCAGCATCTGCAATCTGTCGTGTCTCCACACTAACTACCTCATCTGTCCATGACCTTATCAGACACTCTGAAGCCCAGGATATAATTTAAGGAAGTGACTACACGGACACAATAGGCCCAGGTTGTACAATAAATTCCCGGGGCAGAACACAAAATTGTTGATCAGTAATTGAATTGTAAGCCAAGATTTTGTTTCTGTAAATGATAAGATTTCCCTTGCAGAGCTAAATGATAGCAAGCAATATTGCAAACAATATGCTACATCCCAGCTCCTCTGTCGCCTAGCAACAACTTCAGTTCCAGAGACTATTATTCCATTATTCACTCACGATCACCAATGTCACCCATGAGATGCAGGCAGTGGGCTCTCCAGAGACACGGCTGGTAACTACGTTGGCCGGTAATGGCCCGATTTTACAGAGCAGCAAGATCCCCTGCAAAGTCAGCTCCCAGCCAGACAGAATCAGGGACAGCACACCAGTGCCCCAGGGTAGGGGGGGAGGGGGACAAACATCCAGGGCTTGTTGACCCTTATTGAGGGGTGAGGGGTGAGAGGTGGAGGGAGAGGCGTGGTGGTGGTGGTGGTTGGAAGGGAGGGGGGCTGGCAGAAATTGGGGGGGGGGGGTCACACAAATGGGCAGGAGTGTCACAGAAACGAGTAGAGGACAAGGAGGGGAGAAGGTAAAAATGAGTTAGGGGAGGGTGCGATGGGTTGGAGTGTGTGGAGAGAGAGGAGTGGGGAGCATAGAATATAGAACACTACAGCACAGTACAGGCCCCTCGGCCCACCATGTTGTGCCGACATTTTATCTTGCTCTAAGATCTATCTAACCCTTCTCTCCCACATAGCCCCCTATTTTTTGATCATTCATGCGTCTATCTAAGAGTCTCTTGAATGTCCCTAATGTATCTGGAATAACAGGATTAAACAAATGAACGCAAGTAACAAAAAAAGGCCCTCGGATCAGCACCTTCCTTTCGCTAAAGCAATTGGCATCAGTTTTCTTCTCTTTGTTGTTTAGATTCACACTGCAGATGGGATGGAGAAAACCTGCTTGTTAAATTGCTGCTGGGCAGAATCACATTTGCATTGTAATAGCTGAGGCTTCACACAGTTCCCAGTTTATAGTAATTTATAAATTAGCCAGCATGTAACAGAAACTGTAAGCTGTTTAAATAGTTTTCATTAAGTCATGCTGACTGTCACATTGCTGTGCCCCATGCGAGCCAGGACAAGGAATATTAGTTAGGGGGGCCGGGGGGGGCGGGGGTGTGTGTGGGAGATGCAATCCTGAACTAGTGTTTCAGACTTTGTCACTTACTAAGCAGCGAGGTACAATCCTTAGCCGTGTAATAAATTTTAGGGGCTAACAACGTGCAGCATTATATGGACCTCTCATATGTTATAAGATGAACTCTCTATCTCCCAATCTACCTCGTTGTTATCCTTGCACCTTATTGTCTACCTGCACTGCTCTTTCTCTGTAACCGCAAAGTTGAAGGTCAAGTTTATTGTCATATGCACAAGTCCACGTATGCACAGGTGCAATGAAAACCTTACTTGCAGCAGTATCACAGGCACACAGCATCAGATAAGCAGCAGTCACAAAAAAATAACTTAAACATTAATTAGACACAATTTTTACAAGAAAGAACACAAAAGAAGTCCATTTTAGTGCAGAGTGGTTGAAGTGGTTAAAGCAATTAGGGTTTTGCCGGTTGGTTCGAGAACTGAATTGTTGAAGGGAACCAGCTGTTGTTGAACCTGGTGGTGTGGGGACTTCAGGCTTCTGTACCTCCCGCCCGATGGTAGCTGTGAGAAGATGGCATGGCCCGAATGGTGGGGATCTTTGATGATGGATGTTGCCTTCTTGAAACAGCGCCTCCTGTAGATACTACCGATGGTGGGGAGGGATGCGCCCATGACGTGCTGGGCTGAGTCCACTACTCTCTGCAGCTTCTTACATTCCAGCGTGTTCGAATTGCCGTACCAGTCCAGTCAGAAAACTTTCAACAGTTCATCTGTAGAAGTTTGTTAGAGTGTTCGGTGACAGGCCGAACCTCCTCAACCTCTAAGAAAGTAAAGACACTGGCGCGTTCTCCTTATGATTGCATCTATGTTCTTTGCCTAGGACAGGTCATCTGATGTGTTAGCGCTCAGGAATTTAAAGCTGCCGAGTCTCTCCACCTCCAATCCCCCAATGTAGACTGGCACACGTTCGCCCTCCTTCCTCTTCCTGAAGTCAACAATCAGCGATTTAGTCTAGTTGACTTTGAGCGAGAGGTTGTTGTTGTGGCACCACTCAACCAGGTGTCCTATCTCACTCTGGTAAGCTGACTCATCGCCACCTGTGATTCGTTCAACAACAGCGGTGTCATTGGAAAATTGAAGATGGCATTGGAGCGATGCTTAGCCACACAGTCATGTGTGTATAGAGAGTAGAGCAGGGGGCTCAGCATGTCGCATTGAGGAGCACCTGTGTTGATGATCAGTGAAGAGAAGATGTTCACAGAATCATAGAACAGTACGGCACAAAACAGGCCCTTCGGCCCACAGTTGTGCTGACCTTTAAACCTCACCTAAGACTATCTAGCACCTTCCTCCTACATATCCCTCTATTTTAAATTCCTCCATATGCTTATCTAGTAATCTCGTGAATTTGACCAATGTACCTGCCTCCACCACTGCCCCAGGCAGTGCATTCCATGCCCCAACCACTCTCTGGGTAAAAACCTTCCTCTGATACCTCCCTTGAACTTCCCACCCATTACTTTAAAGCTATGCCCTCTTGTATTGAGCATTGGTGCCCTGGGAAAGAGGCACTGGCTGTCTACTCTATCTATTCCCCTTGATATTTTGTACCCCTTTATCGTGTCTCCTCTCATCCTCCTCTCCAAAGAGTAAAGCCCTAGCTCCCTTAGTCTCTCTTCATAATGCATACTCTCTAAACCAGGCAGCACCCTGGTAAATCTCCTCTGCACCCTTTCCAATGCTTCTACATCCTTCCTATAATGAGGCGACCAGAACTGGACACAGTACTCTAACCAGACTTTTATAGAGCTGCATCATTACCTCAGCTCTTAAAACTCAATCCCACAACTTATGAAAGCTAACATCCCATAAGCTTTCTTAACTACCCTATCTACCTGTGAAGCAACTTTCAGTGATCTGTGGATATGGACCCCCAGATCCCTCTGCTCCTCCACACTACCCAGACTCCTGCCATTACCAATTGTTATCAATTGGTAGTGGGTTGTTACCAATCCTCATTAACTGAGTCTGCCAATGAGGAAGGCAAGTATCCGGCTGCAGAAGGAGGTCCAGAGGCCCAGGTCTTGAAGCTTGATCATGATTTTGGATGCGGCGATTGTGCTGAACGCTGAGCTGCAGTCGATGAACAGCAGCCTGAGTTCCTGTTGTCCAGATGGTCCTGAGCAGAGTGAAGAGCCAGAGAAATCGCATCTGCTGTTGACCTGTTGTGGCGGTGAAGCACTCCCCGACCCACTGAGGGAGCATCAGAGCGAGCTTTACTCCACTGTCAGCCTTGTGAAGTAATGTTCCAAATCCCAATTATCTGGGAACGTGGAACATGGTGTAATGAGGCAAGTAGCACCCAGTGCGAAAGCAAGAAGGTTATATTACATAGAACACTACAGCACAGTACAGGCCATTCGGCCCACAATGTTGTGCCGACATTTTATCCTGCTCTAAGATCTATCTAACCCTTCCCTCCCACATAGCCCCCCATTTCTCTATCGCAGGAATATATCAAATAAATGGAAGAGACCTTCCCATCCTACACTATCCAACACATTCACAGTTGATCCTCTCTCGGTAATAGAAACATAGAAAACCTACAGCACATACAGGCCCTTTGGCCCACAAAGCTGTGCTGAACAGGTCCCTACCTTAGAAATTACTAGGCTTACCCACAGCCCTCTATTTCTCTAAGCTCCATGTACCTATCCAAAAGTCTCTTAAAAGACCCTATCGTATCTGCCTCCACCACCGTTTCCGGCAGCCCATTCCACGCACTCACCACTCTCTGAGTAAAAAACTTACCCCTGACATCTCCTCTGTACCTACTCCCCAGCACCTTAAACCTGTGTCCTCTTGTGGCAATCATTTCAGCCCTGGGAAAAAGCCTCTGACTATCCACCCGATCAATGCCTCTCATCATCTTATAAACCTCTATCAGGTCACCTCTCATCCTCCGTC
Organism: Pristis pectinata; assembly: GCF_009764475.1. Taxonomy (NCBI): domain Eukaryota; kingdom Metazoa; phylum Chordata; class Chondrichthyes; order Rhinopristiformes; family Pristidae; genus Pristis; species Pristis pectinata. Next base: position 10,156,161 of record NC_067406.1, read on the forward strand.
ACTCCAAGAAGAAAAGGCCGAGTTCACTCAACCTGCTTTCATAAGGCATGCTCCCCAATCCAGGCAACATTCTTGTAAATCTCCTCTGCACCTCTCTATGGCTTCCACATCCTTCCTGTAATATTCCCGCTCTTTCCTATTCTCCTTGATGCTTTTTGTGTCCAGAAATCTATCTACTTCCCGTACAAAAGCACTGGTTGTGCCACGACTGGAGTATTGCACACAACTCTGGTCACCACGCTGCAGGAAGGAAGCAGAGGCCGTATAGATGGGGTGGATAGGGTTTCTCAGAATGGTTCCAGATATGAGGGATTTCAGCTGCTGGATTAGACTGGAAAAGTTGGGGAAGTTCACAGGAAAGTTGACTGGACTGGAGGCCTTGAGTAGGCTGGGACTGTTTTCCCTGGAGTGAAAGAGACTGAGGGATGACCTTACAGAGGTCTATAAAATCATGAGGAGGAATAGTTAGGGTAGAGGCATAGATAGGGTAGATCTCACAGACCTTCTCCCCCGGGTAGGGGAGTCTAAAACTAGGGGGCATAAGATGAAAGGAGAAAGATTTAAAGGGGATCTAGAACATAGAACACTATTGCACAGTACAGGCCCTTCGGCCCACAATGTTGTGCCGACATTTTATCCTGCTCTAAGCTCTATCTAACCCTTCCCTACCACATAGACACATGAATGATAGAGAAATGGGGGGCTATCTAAGTCTCTTAAACGTCCCTAATGTATCTTCCCCCACAGCCTCTGCAGGCAATGCGTTCCTCGCACCCACCACTCTCTGTGTAAAATACTTACCCCTGACATCCCCCTTATATCTTCCTCTAATCATTTTAAAATTATGTCCCCTTGTGTTGTCGCCCTGGGAAAAAGTCTCTGACTGTCCACTCGATCTATGCCTCTTATCATCTTGTACATCCAAGGGGCTGAAGGGGCAACTTTTTCCACAAGAGGGTGGTGGGTATGTGGAATGAGCTGCCAGAAGAAGTGGTAGGGGTGGGTACAATTACAACATTTAAAAGACATTTGGACAGATACATGGATAGGAAAGGTTTAGAGGGATAGGGACCAAATGCAGGCAAACAGGATTAATGTGGAAGGGCACCCTGGTCGGCCTGAATGAGTTGGCCTGAAGGGGCCATTTCCGTGCTGTATAACTCAGTGAGTCTCCATGGATCTAGAATGATCGAGCACAGAAAGGTAGTCCAACCCTCACCTCGCTGTCGGCTCTTTTTGAAGGAGTTACCCAATTCACCCTGCTATCTGATGTTCCGCAAACCCCCTCCTAGGCTTCTGGCTCTCACTGTGTGGGTTTCCTCTGGCTGCTCCGGTTTCCTCCCACATCCCAAAGATGTGCAGGTTGGCAGGTTAGCTGATCAGTTCCACTTGCCCTGACCAGAAAAGTGAGTGGGAGAATCTGGAAGGAGTTGAGATGGGAAGGGAATAAATGTGTGTGGACTCGTGGGCTGAAGAACCTGTCTGACTCCTGTTACGTACCAGCAACAAAAGAAACACACTGAGTCATGTGTAAGTGTTAGAAACTATTTTATTAATGACTACTTATGATAATAAGAAAAATTTTTTAAAAATGTTAGGATGTTAGAAGTAAAAATGTTAGATATTAAACATTAACTCCAAAACTAAACCCGAAGTGTGTGTGTGTGGCAAATTCCCAAACTCCCAAGTCCAGGAATAGTTCTCGAAGTTCAGTTCAGCAAACCATAAGGTGAAACGTGAGCAAAGGCTTTTGCAAAACCACCGTTGACTGAAGAGAAAATGTAGAGAGAGAATACAGACATTACGAAATCCAAATGTTCCACGATGGAACCCATACAACTCCTCAGTGTCTATTCAGCAGTGACTACTCCACTGCTTTATTCTGAAGTATCTGCCACCCTGAAAGGCATTTGAAACGTGGCCGTCCACACAAATACCTGTTTCCTGCTACAGGTTAATGACAAAGTGGACTCCACTGGATTATTCCAAAAATTCATACGTGGATTGTAGTGACAGACACAGTTACTGTTTTTCAGCCATCGACACAGAGACCAGCAGTCAGTGTCTCTCTTTCTCCTCCCTCTCCTTCTGACTGCCAAAATGTCAGCACATCGTTATCTCCTGCTGTCGTAATGACGCCACACACACACACACACACACACACACACTACTTTACTATGCCTTAAAGGGACCTTCCTCAAATAGTAATCTAATCCGTAACACTCCCTCTAACTACCCCGCCTAAACCAGTTTATGACCTTGTGCATCCTTTAATCAAATCAAATACAATTCCCTTTTGAAGGCCCCCATTGATTTCATGGTAATGCCATGAATTATAACTACAAGAACACTAGTTCAATAACACTGGCAAAGCAACAGAAATTTTATTTTGGACTCCCGCAGACTGGATGGGCTAAGTTTGAAGGTCAGCTGTTAACCCTGGCAGACCCAACATAAAATGTCTGTGTAGGCGATCAAAGAAATAAAACTTCACAAGAAGGTTCAATGAACTTTGTTGAAAGAGAAAGAATAACCGGGAGAGACAGTCGAGTTATCAGGACACCATGCTCTGGAGCAGGGAGATCCAGGTTGAGCTCCAGGCATTGATACAGCTGTGAGAGATAACCCTCATTGCCAAGCAACGAAAGGCAGACAAACGTACTCTCAGCAAAGCCACAAAGATAACGGAGGTGGGATTATTAAAGCAGAGCTTCTGAACTGTAACAAATAGCAGAGACTTGAAAGATGAAAAGACTGTGCATTTATTCAGCAGCTCTTAAAGGTCCCAAACCCAGTGAATTCTTTACAAAGTGCAGCCCATGTTACTTAGGTAAGTACAGAATGGTTAGCTCACTGAAGGAGGCTATTCAGTCCATTGAAACTATACTGTCTCTAATTAAGAATGAACAAAGTAAACAGACTCCCTTGTTCCACCCCTACCCATCTGAAGCCCACACTCTCCCTGCCTCCCTGCAGCCCTGCAAATCATTTCCTTTCAGATACTTACCCAACTCCCTTCTGAAGGCCACAATCGAGTCTGCCTCCAGTACTGGTGTCGGTCTGTACACAGCAAGATTCCACGTAGATGCCACGGCCAAAAAGGTGCACCAGCGCCTCTACTTACTCAGGAGGCTAAAGAAATTTGGCATGTCCCCTTTGACCCTCACCAATTTTTATTAATGCACCACAGAAAGCTTCCTATCCGGATGCATCACGGCTTGGTATGGCAACTGCTCTGCCCGGAACTGCAAGAAACTGCAGAGTTGTGGACGCAGCCCAGCAGATCACGGAAACCAGCCTCCTCTCCACAGACTCTGTCTACACTTCCCGCTGCCTCGCTAAAGCAGCCAGCTCAATCAAAGATACCACCCACCCACCCTGGACATTCCCTCTTCTCCCCTCACCCCCCACATCAGGCAGAAGGTACAAAACCCTGAAAGCGCATACCACCAGGCTCAAGGACAGCTTCTATCCTGCTGTTATTGAATGGTCCCCAGTACGATAAGGTGGACACTTGACCTCACAATCTACCTCAATAAAATGCAAGGCCACAGCATCTGCCTGCACTGCACTTTCTCTGTAACTGTAGCACTTTATTCTGCATTCTGTTATTGCTTTTCCCTTGTACTACCTCAAATGCACTGTTGTAATGGAATGATCTGTATGGATGGCATGCAAAACAAAGTTTTTCACTGCACCTCAGTACATGTGACAATAATAAACCAATTAAATGCAGCAGGTTTAATTTGTTTTCGATGGCGCAGCTGGATGAATGATCAGCAGCTTGAGCTGAGCTGCCCTCTGTTAAATGGGATCTTTTACAGCCCAGCTAAGTGGGTTGAGGGTTAATGTCCCACCTGAGATCAGTGCCTCCCAACCCTACAGCATTCATAGAGTCATAGAGCAATACAGCACAGATACAGGCCATTAGGCCCATCGAGTCCATGCCAACAAAGTGTCCACCCAGCTTGCCCCAATTTCCTGCATTCGCTGATATCCCTCCAAGCCCTGCCCCTGCATGCAGCCCAACTCGTCCATGCTGAACACAGCTGGTCCAAAAATCCCTCTGAACCTTTCCTATCCCAGTACCCGCCCAGATGTCTTTTAAATGTTGTTATTGTACCTGCCTCTACCATTTCCTCTGGCAGCTCGTTCCATACACACACCGTCCTCTGTGTGAAGAAGCTGCCCCTCAGGTACCATTTAAATCTTTCCCCTCTCACTTTTAAATCTATACCCTCTCGTTCTTGATTCCCCAACCCTGGGTGCATTCACCCTATCTATGCCCCTCATGATTTTATACACCCCTCTTAGCTCATCCCTCAGTCTCCGACACTCCAAGGAAGAAAGTCCAAACCCAACCTCTCCCTATAACTCAGGCCCTTGAATCCTGGCAACATTCTCGTAAATCTTCATTGTATTCTTTCCAGCTTAATGGCATCTTTCCCACAACAGGATAACAACAGATGCGGCCTCAACGACGTCCTGTACAACTGCAACATAATGTCCCAACTCCTATACTCAATGCCCTGACTGATGAAGGCCTGCGTGCCAAACGCCTTCTTCACCATCCTGTCTACTCCAAGCGAATGGGCAGAGAGATTCCAAGCACCAGTGTAGCATCAAGAGTGCTGCTGCACTGTCAAAGTTGGTGCTAAACCAAGGTGACCACTGCCCTTTCAGATAGGACCAAGAAAATCTCTAGGTGAAGAACAGCAGCAAGGTTCTCTTGGGTGTTCTTGCCACTATTTATACCACAATCAACACTACAAAAACACATTAATTGGCCATTGTCTTATTACTGTTTGCAGGAGCTTGCTGAACACCAATTGGTATCCACGTCCCCACAATAAAACATCACCACTCTTTAACGCAGTGGTCCGAGATATTTGAGGGAATAGATAGTATTACACAAGTCTTTCAGAGTGTTTGCAGAGACTGTTAAGTTGTGGTACTAATGGCTGTTGCCAAGAAACTCAGTCTCGTAATACTGACTCCCCACCCCGCCCCCACCACAGAAATTAAACATAACAATTACCCCAAGACCCTTAAGAGACTCAGCCAGGGCCCACAGTACCCCACAGTACCCCACAGTCCACAACAACACCCTCCCCCTCCTCAGCATTTTCTATTTACAATGTGACTGCCCCTGTCTGGGGCAAACTTGATCAAGGTCCTCATCATCAAAGGGGTTTTGCAGCGCAGGTGTATTGGAATTGGTTTATTATTGTCACATGTACCAAGATACAGTGAAAAACTTTTGTTTGGGTGGAAAACTTTTTAAGAATAAGTATTGGTATTAAACATTTGGTATTAAACTTTAAGAATGGGCATTGGTATTAAACTATTGGTATTAAACTTTTAAGAATAGGTATTGGTATTAAACATTTGGTATTAAACTTTAAGGATGGGCATTGGTATTAAACTATTGGTATTAAACTTTAAGGATGGGCATTGGTATTAAACTATTGGTATTAAACTTTAAGGATGGGCATTGGTATTAAACTATTGGTATTAAACTTTTAAGGATGGGCATTGATATTAAACTATTGGTATTAAACTTTTAAGAATGGGTATTGGTATTAAACTGCTTGTTTGTTTGGAAAACTTAAGAATGGGTATTGTTACTGGTTTATTATTGTCCTATGTACCAAGATACAGTGGAAAACTTTTCTTTGCCTGCCATCTGGACACATCATGCCATACCCAAGTATATTAAAGTAGAAAAAAGAAAAACAGAATGCAGAATATTCAGAATGCAGAAAAAAACAGAATGGGGCAACACGGTAGCGTAGCGGTTAGCACGACGCTATTACAGCGCCAGCGATCGGGGTTTGATTCCCGTCGCTGTCTGTAAGGAGTTTGTACGCTCTCCTGTGTCTGCGTGGGTTTCCTCCGGGTGCTCCGGTTTCCTCCCACATTCTAAAGACGTACTGGTAGGTTAATTTGGGTTTAAAAAGTGGGCGGCGTGGACTTGTTGGGCCAGAAGGGCCTGTTACCACACTGTAAATAAAATTTAAAAGAAAGAATATAGTGTTGCAGCTACAGAGAAAGTTCAGCTCAGGTAAACAAATAAATTGCAAGGGCCACGATGAGGTAGATTGGGAGATGGAAGACTTCATCTTTAGCGTATGAGAGGTCTGTTCAAGAGTCTGATGACAGTGGGATAGGAGCTGTCCTCGAGTCTGGTGGTATCTGCTTTCAAGCTTTTGTAGCTTCTAGAGATGTTAGGAAGCACTGGCTGAGGGAAATAGTTTTGATACAATAACTAGATCAGTACACGAAGGGGAAAGGATCTGAATTTATAAGATATCTTTATTAGTCACATGTACATCGAAACAGAAAGATGTTTGTGTGGTAGGTAGATACAAAGGAAGTGTAGTTGGGCTCAAGGGTCTTTCCTGATGTGTAAATTGAGGAAAGGAGCCAAGAATGGAGGAAGCAGAAGAACAAATTAATGCAAATCAAGCATATCCTGGCGCTCTGTGGAAAGAAAGTATATCACTCAGCGTGAAAGCTGACTTTTCATCCAAGCACCACTCCCCAGGGAGGGCTAAATTGAGGTATTGTGGGCTGCTTCTGATGCAAGGAGTGGCACTTGGAAGAGCTTAGTCAGTGCCTATCATCATTGTTATCCGGTGTGGTGACAGATGCTGGGGCGATGACAGAGATAGGCCACAGTAGTGTTGCTTCCTGACAATTCTCATTACCCTCAACTGCGGTCAAAGTGGGGCCCAGAAAGGCAAGTCACAGCACAACAGAAGGAGGCGGGCAGGAGGAAAAGTTGCCAGCAGTATGACAAATGAATAAACTACCTGAACTAAATTAATTACCTGAACTAAACTAAAAGCAATATTCACGCACAGTCCCAGCAATTCTGCTCATTGAGGTACATCTTCAAGAGGTGGTGCCTCAAGAAGACGGCACCCCAAGAAAGCAGCATCCATCATTAAGGACCCTCACCATCCGGGACATGCCCTCTTCTCGTTACTACCATCATGGAGCCTGAAGACCCACACTCAATGATTCAGGAACAGCTTCTTCCGCTCCGATTTCTGAACGGTCCATGGACACTACCTCATTACTCCTTTTGTTTTTTGCACTATTTATTTTGTAATTTGCAGTAATTTTATGTCTTTGCACTGTACTGCTGCCGCAAAACAAGAAATTTCACGTCATGTAAGACTGTGATAATAAACCTAATTCTGATTCATAGACTCAGTTCGGGTGCAGCAGATGCCCTGGATTAGTAACACCTTAATTTAAAATCCCAGTTTACCAGATGAATTAAATTAGACATTTTATGAAGACTGCAGTCAGCTTAATCTGATTTAAAAGTTACTTGAGTCACTTATGTTTTCCACAGCTCTGTGACAGGAGCTGACGAGTTCCCCAGCCCTTATCCCCACAGGTCGAAGCAACACAAGGATAAATGCAAGTAAATGTTTAGACTAACAAGTAGGTGCGATGCACAAGTCATCAGGAAGTGGGTTGAAGACCCAACCGAGAGAGTTAACCACAGATCTGGGGATGATTCACGAACATAGTGAGTGATTGCTGCACTCTTGGAGGTGCCATCTCTTGGTTGAAACAAGGCCCTACTTTCACAAGATGCCAGTGTACGTTTTTGTAATTGGTTTATTACTGGCATATGTACTGAGGTACTGTGGATAGCTTTTGTTTGCATGCCATCCAGACAGATCATTTCATACATAACTATATCGACATCATACAAAAAGAAAGCAAAACAGAATGCAGAACATAGTGTTACAGTTACAAAGTGCAGTGCAGATAGACAAATAAAGTGCAAGGGCCATGACGAGTTAGACTGAGAGATTGAGAGTTCATGTTTATCGTACAAGAGGTCCATTCAAGAGTCTTATAAGAGAGGAGGTACAGGAGCCTGAAGACCCACACTCAATGATTCAGGAGCAGCTTCTCCCCCTCTGCCATCAGATTTACGAACGGTCCATGAACACTACCTCATTGCTTCTCTTAATTTTGTCATTTATAGTTTGTCTTTGCACTGTACCACAGCCGCAAAACAACAAATTTCACGTCATATAAGGCAGTGATAATAAACCTGATTCTGATTGTAACAGTAGGATAGAAGCTGTCCTTGAGCCTGGTGGTGCGTGTTCTCAAGCCTTTGTATCTCCTGCCCAATGGGAAAAGAGAGAATGTCCGGGGTGGGAGCAAGGGAAAGCTCTTCGTTCTATCAAAATGGGGAAGGAGTGTCCGAATGGAATGGAGAACTTGGATCTGCAGATGAAACTTCAGCAGAAACCTGGCTTCCTGGTCTGCAAAGCACCTTTTCCCCGACCTCTGGCAGAGTTTGCAAGCCTCATCAGAATCTACAGAAACAGACTGGAAAGAAGTCACTCACAACCACAACAGATAGCCCGAGAAGAACCCAGCCAACACTTGTTCATCACCTCATTGATGTTTGTTTGAGCATAACTTGGATGCCAGACTTCCCCACAACAGTCAAAGTCAAAGTTTATTGTCAATGCACAGGTGCAACGAAAAAAACTTTCTTGCAGCAGCAGCACAGGCACGTAGCATTAGAGACACAACATTCACAAGAAAAACATCAATTATACAGCTGTCTCCAGTGAAGATTGCAAGTTCTGTATTTTGCGCTTCTTGGAACAAAGCTGGACTTTAACCACAGCAATGGACGAAATCGCAGATTCCGAGTGGATGGGCGAAGCCAATTAGGAATTGCAACGCCACTGTCAAAGTAAATGCGACAACCCACTGGCTGATGTGGGAAATATCTGGGCTATATCTGTCTCAGCTTCACAATCCAGGGAAGGCTTATTTAGAAATTGTTCATGGGAATGTGGGTGTCGTAACTATTTATTGCCTGTCACGCCTTCATGGAAAGAAAACTATAGTTGGCAAGATTATATTTTTTCCAGTGTTTCTGTAATGCATGAGTGGCTGGTCGCCAAACCATGACAAAACTCATACAACTCTCCCAAGAGGAGAGTTCCCAGTGACTCTGTAAAGGGTCTGTTTACATCACAGAATCAGAGTCGTACAGCACAGAAAAAGGCCCTTCAGCCCACCACGTCCATGCCAACCATATTGCCCATTGATACTCATCCTCTTTGCCCACTTTGGGACCCAATCCTTCTATGCCTTGCCTACTTAAGTATCTGCCTCAATGCCCTTTGAACGTAGTAATTGTATCTAATTCTACCTTCTCTGGAAGCAGGTTACAGATATCAACCCCACTCTCTGTGTCAAAAACTTACCCTTCAGGTCCCTTTTAAAACTCCTTCCTTTCCTATGCCCTCATTTTTGATACCCCCTACCATGGAAAAAGATTTTGACTATCAACCCTATCTATGCCTCTCATAATCTTATAAACTTCTATCAGGTCTCCCCTCAGCCTCCAGAGAAAGCCTCTCTTGTATCCAGAGAAAACAAGCCCAGCCTATCCAATCTCTCCAATCCAGACAACATCCTTGTGAATCTCCTCTGCACTCTCTTCAGTGTCATCTCATCAAGCCCTTCTGCGACATAAAATAAAGATGTGCCTCCACAGCACAAAGCCTGTGGCTTGACCAAACTGAGCCCTGTTTTTATGGAGTTGAAAGATCCTCATGTGATGATCCTTTAAATTGCGAAAGGGTTCGACGGCATGGAGAAGCAAAAGTAGCAATCATGATTGTGTTGGTTACTAGTTAGGAGAAACTCTTTGTTCAGAGTGGTAAGAATGTGATCATCACTCCATGAAGGATTAGTTAATAGAACTTCATTGTCCATAGGAAAACATTCAGTTTTCCAAACACAACGTTTCTTGCACTTTGAATGAACAAGAGGCTCAACCCAAAAGAACATTAGCCGCACTATTTTATCTCCCACCTACCATGCATTGAATCTTGTACCTTACACCCAGGTGATCTTTTCAGACTTCACACAAGGTCAACGTTCAAGTACCTTGGAAAGTTACCGGACTGATCATATAACATCCACAGACCAGCAGCCGTCACTGGCAAATTACACACCACCCTGCCTTGGAAATATATTGCCATTCCTTTATGATTGCTCAATATAAAACCTAGAACACTATTCAACAGCATCTATCCTGAGTACCTTCAGGACTGAGGTGGTTAAGAATGTGGCTCCCCAATACCTTCTCAAAGACAATTAAAGATAGCCAATCAATGCTGGCCTTGCCTAAAACACCCACATTCCAAGAATGAATAAGAACTGGAGCCATGGATAATTTTGATTTACCACCCCCCGCCTTTCAAAAGCATCAGGACAAATCCCAGCACCTAGTCTGATACATGGTCACAAGACTGATCCCAGGAATGAAAGGCTTAACAGACGAGGAGTGTTTGATGTCTCTGGGCCTGTACTCGATGCAGTTCAGAAGGATGAAGAGGGGGGATCTCACAGAAAACCCACCGAATATTGAAAGACCTGGATAGAGTGGACGTGGAGAGGATGTTTCCAGTAGTGGGGGAGTCTAGGATCCGAGGGCACAGCCACAGAATAAAGGGACGTCCCTTTAAAACCAAGATGAAGAGGGATTTCTTCAGACAGAGGGTGGTGAATCTGGGGAATTTGTTGCAACGGAGGGCTGCAGAGGCCAAGCCAATACGTGTATTTAAGGGAGAGCTTGATATGTTCTCAATTGGTAAAGGGCTTAAGGGTTATCGGGAGAAGGCAGGAGAATGGGGTTGAGACAAAAAAAGATCAGCCATGATTGAATGGTGAAGCAGACTCGATGGGCCAAACGGCCTCATTCTGTGCCTACATCTTTGGTCTTACAGTTACCTAATTCTACGGCATGATCTGTCTGGATGGCACGTAAAACAAAAGCTTTTCAGTGTATCTCGGTACATGTGACAATAACAAACTAATACCAATAATTCGACAAGTTTTGGATGACCTACTAGTTATTGTAACTCAGTTGTGTAACATATTTACCAAGCTGCCAATGAGAAAGTTATGATTTAGTTAGATTTCTAAGAGATGGAACACTCAATCTGTAACCCACAGTGGCCTTACAACGAGAGGTAAAGGTACTCTAGGGAGTAGAGGGCTGAGGACGCAGCCTTGTGGGGCACCAGTGTTGAGAATAATGGTGCTGGAGGTGTTGCTGCCTGTCCTCACTGATTGTGGTCTGTTGGTCAGAAAGTCAAGGATCCAGTTGCAAAGGAAGTGTTAAGTCCCAGGTCTTGTAGTCTGGTGATGAGTTTGCTTGGAATTATAGTATTGAAGGCAGAGGTGTAGTCAATAAACAATAGTCTAACGTAGGTGTCTTTACTGTCCAGATGCTCCAGAGATGAGTGTAGGGCCAGTTTCGACGACAGGAAAATGCAGCAACCTGTGTACCACTCCTTGCCCTCCCTTCCCACCCTTTGTCCTTTGTTGGTCTCTGTATCTTCAGATCCCAAGTTCTTTCTTAAACTAGTCCACGTCATTTGAGATGCCGCTCAGAGGTGTTTTATTGCAATAACTTTTTTAATGGCCCATTGTCAATTTTTAGTCTGATTATGCTGTTGTTAAGTGCCTTGTGACTTTTTTCTCCATGAAGCAATGATTGTTATTGATGTGGGTACTTAATTGAAGCTTGTTCGCACGCTGTAAGAGTCTAATCAGTCTCGATTACTGCTGACTGCAAAGTTTCCAGAGCTAATTACATACAGAGGGACATTAGAAGCTCTTAAAGCAGCCAAACATGGTGATTTGTCAGGGAGCAGACTGAAAGCCTGGTAAATAGTGTCAGCAGGTGGAACTGGAGAACACCAACACTTCACTGCAACCAGCTTTCAAGGGAAAGGGAAACCTTCTCCCAGTTCCTCAGCTGACAAAACCCAGAACACTACAACACAGTACAGGCCCTTCGGTCCACAATGTTGTGCCGACATTTTATCCTGCTCGAGGATCTATCTAACCCTTCCCTCCCACAAGCGCCCCCCATTTTTCCATCATTCATGTGTCTAAGAGTCTCTTAGATGTCCCTAATGTATCTGCCCCCACAACCTCTGCCGGCAGTGCGTTCCATGCATCCACCACTCTCTGTGTAAAAAACTTACCCCTGACATCCCCCTTATACCTTCCTCCAATCACCTTAAAATTATGTCCCCTCGTCTTAGCTATTGTCACTCTGGGAAAAAGTCTCTGTTCACTCAATCTATGCCTCTTATCATCTTGTACTCCTCTATCAAGTCCCCTCTCATCCTCCTTCTCTCCAAGGAGAGAAGCCCCAGCTCGCTCAACCTATCCTCATAAGACATGCTCTCCAATCCAGGCAACATCCTGGTAAATCTCCTCTGCACCTTCTCTAGAGCTTCCACATCCTTTCTATACTGAGGCGACCAGAACTGAACACAATAAAGCTGCAGCAATTCACGGTACAGAGAAAGGGGCCATCCTGTCCATGATGTATGTCTAATCCTGCTTCCCAGCTCCTGCTCTGGGACATTGTAGAATAGAGCTCATCGAGTGCTCAACAAAACACTTCTTAAACCCAGTAATAGCTTCTCTCTCCACCAACCTTCCAGAGTCCTCGAACCTCAGTGAAAAAATTAAGAGGAGAAGGTTTGCAGTGAGCATCAGTCAGGAGCTGAATACAAGACATCACACACCAAGCCATGAAGTTCCCAAGGTAAGAATCATACCCTAAACCAATGTCCTCTTGAGCACCAACCTAATTCACACAGATTCATAGTTATACATCACAGAACAGGCCCTTCAGCCCAACTCATCCATGCCAACAAAGATGCCTATCTAAGCTTATCCCACTTGCCTGCATTTTGCCCTCTCCCTCTAACCTTCTCCTATCCAAGTATCTGTCCAAATGTCTTTTAAACGTTGTTATTGTACCTGATTCTAACACTTATTCTAACAGCTCATTCCATATACCCACCCATATTCCAATGTGTGGAAAACTTGGCCCTCAGATCTTCATTAAATCTTTCCCTTCTCACCTTAAACCTGTGCCTGTTGTTATAGGCTCCCCTAACCTGGTAAGAAGACTGTGACCATAGATAATGAACAGTTTAAAATTCCAAACTCTGGTGCTAAATTAACCCGTTGACCTCACATCCTGTGGGCTGGACTGTCAGGAGGGCTGCTAGATAGGACAAAACTAAACCTGGCCATGAATCCCATTGCTATTCAGATTGAAAATGGAATATTGGTGAACGTTTTAGGGTGAATACTGTTCATCAGTGGGAAGAGAGAAAACAAGGTTTTAAATCTCCAGAGGAGTGTGAGACCAGGGATGGATAGCATAAAGGAAATATCTGTGATAGGGTGAGACCAGGGTGGATGGGATAAAGGAAATATCTGTGATAGGGTGAGACCAGGGTGGATGGGATAAAGGAAATATCTGTGATAGGGTGAGACCAGGGTGGATGGGATAAAGGAAATATCTGTGATAGGGTGAGACCAGGGGCAGATGGGACAAAGGCAATGTCTGTGATAGGGTGAGACTAAGGTTGCCCTGGGAATGATTGATGAGCTAATAGCAGCAGTTAAAGGGGGATAATAGTTTTAAGCAGCAGAGAAGGTGAAGATCAGGGCATAGGGAGTAACAATTTGGCTGAGGACACCAAATACCTTGATTCCAAAGTCTGCTAAACTAGCTGGGAATGTGAATATAAAGGAGGAGGTAAAGAGACTTCACAACAATATGGACCAGCTGAGTAAGTGGGCGAGAACATGGTAGATAATGGAAAAAGAAGTTTTTTTTAATAAAAACAGAGAATGGTAGAAATACTCAGCAGGTTAGGCACCGCATGTTGAAGGAGAAATAGTTAACATGTCAGGTCAAAGACCCTTCATCAGGACTGGGGTCGAGAGAAATAGTTTTAAGCTACAGAGAAGGTGGGGAAGAGACAAAGCGAATATCTGTGATAGGGTGGGACCAGGGGTGGATAGGACACGGGATATCTGTGATAGGGTGGGACCAGGGGTGGATAGGACACGGGATATCTGTGATAGGGTGGGACCAGGGGTTACGTTTTAATTTCAGATTTCTAACATCTGCAGTTTTTTCATTTTCAGGTCATCCATTTCAGTGGATGAAAGAGAAAGGCAGAGAGTGTGTAAAATGTAAAGCAATTGGGTGGTGTTGATATTCAAAGGAACCAGAGTGTGTTATTATGCAAATCACTGAAAGCCAACACGCAGATACAACAAACAATTTGGAAGGTAAATGGTATGTTAGCCTTAACTGAGGGAAGATTTGAATACAGTAATAAGGAAGTCTTGCTGTAATTATACAGGTGAGACTGCACCTGTAATACTGTGAACAGCCTTGATCTCCTTACCTAATAACATATATAGCATTGCCAGGATGGAGTAGAGCAAAGATCACCAAATATTCTTAACAGACTTCTACAGATGCACTGTAGATAGTACCCTGACTGGTTGCATTGGCCTGGTACAGCAATTCCTGGAACTCAAGAGGCTGCAGAGAGGAGTGGACACAGCCCGGTCCATCACAGGCACAGCCCTCCCCACCACTGACAGCATCTACAGGAGGCGCTGCCTCAAGGCAGCAGCATCTATCATCAAGATCCCCACCATCCGGGTCATGCCCTCTTCTCGTCGCTACCATAAGGCAGGAGGTACAGAAAGCCTGAAGTCCCACACCGCCAGGTTCAGGAACAGCTACTTTCCGATAACCATCAGCTTCTTTTTTTTTCCAATCTTTTTATTAGTTTTCAAATTAATACAGATTAATATATAACATCAATGTTTGTATATGTAATACAAAGCGATCAAGAGAACAACCATGCATAGATAAACATAAAGAGCAATAAAATATAAAAAAAAATCTGTAGATCCCACAATCTCTTAGTAACTGAATATAATATAAAAGGAAAGAAAAAGATTTATTATATATATATATACACACATACATACATACACACACACACACACATACATATATATATGTAAAAGAAAAGAAAGAAAAATCCCCAAATCAATAGAACAAATTATAAACAATATATCAAACCAAACTAAACAGAAAAATTTAAAAAAAAGAAAAAAAAAAGAAAAAAAAAGACTGGACTGAAATTTCTCAATAGAAACAGAGCAATATTATGTCATCAACTCTGTTCCTCTAAGTTGGAAAGTTATTGAAAGGGGATCTACATCATGTGAAAATATTGAATAAATGGACTCCAAATATCTTCAAATTTAAGCGAAGGATCAACAGTACCACTCCTAATTTTTTCCAAGTTTAGACATGATATAGTTTGAGAGAACCATTGAAAAGTACTAGGGGGATCCATTTAAGCAAAATGGATCGTTTGGCCCATCAGGTTTTTGAACCAACCTGGACAACCCTAACCCTACCTCAGCAACAGAACACTACGGACCACCTCTTGCACTGCCATGGACTTGTCTCTGTGTTGTTTGCACTAATATCTTGTCTTGCACAGTCTTTTTGCCCTGTAAATTTATATTCCGTGTGTACCTTACCGGGGGGGGGGGCAGGCTGGAGGGAGGTAGGGGAAAGTGGGCAGGCAGGGGGGAGGGAGAAGGATTTTTGAATGTTAAGGGAATAAAGGGGCATTGGGATGAGTGCAGGACAAAGCACTGATCTGGAAGATCAACCAATAACTTACAGAATAGCAGAGCAGACACAACAGGCTGAATGGCTGACTCCTGCTTCCATTTCTTATGCCACGAGGACTCCATGAAGGAATCCTCACGTACGAGGAAGGTCTCTGCGACCCTGTGGTACAAACTCTAGGTTGTGCCTACAGAATTTCCTGGACACTTAACTCTCGGAGCATTAGTACTGCCAGCTTCCTTGACCAGAGTTCACCTTTAGTTTGATTCCAAATCTGTCCCCTTCGAAGAATGACTGCCATGCCATTGAAAAGCAAGCAGGATTTATCACCTGGTTTTTTTTTAAAAACATTCATTCCAATTACACCAGCTACCTGCATGCAGTGGGGTGCTTTGTCGCAGGAATCACTGGGCTTGCTTATGGGAGAGCAACTGGCTCAGTCCAAGGACTTTCAAAAATCAAACGTTCTCTCAATCTGGGTTGAATAAGTGGGTTGAAAATTCCTCTCCAACAGGCTGGATGGTTGCCAGTCAGTGGCGTCTGGGCTCAAAGCCAAGATCACTGGAACTTGGCAGTGAATGCAAAGGCTCACTCGGAGAGTTTGCAAACAGCCCGCATGTCAGCAGGAGTGTGGAAGGACCGTTCTCCCAGAGGAAGCGCAGTCTCACCCATATCAGAGAAAATCACAGTGAAATCTGGGGCTCCTGCTGTTCGAGGGAGGCCTACGTGTTGTATTTTTTCGTGAATGTCTTTCAGATGCGATTAAAAAATGAAGCAGCAGGAAGCAAAGGCACAGTTCCTCAGGCCTGTGCTGTCATCCAGTAAATCCAGACGTTGGTTTTTCACCTCACTCCCCCATTACTGAGTCCAAAATCTGTCAGTCTCATGTTGAACTAATCAAAAACAAGTATTACATGACCAAGCCCTTATCCCGAGGCAGTGTTCCCTGTGAGTCTTCCCAGCTGGGCCGTCAATCACTAGTCGCTTTTAGCACCTGCAAGAGTTCTGTGACATCACCCTCCCATCCTTCTTAACCTCAGAGGGTTTGACCCCCATTCAATTCACCTCTTTGGAAACAACCCTCACACTCATTAAATCAAGCACCTGGGTTCAATTCCCGCCGCTACCTGTTTGTGAATTCTTCCCGTGTCTGCGTGTGTTTCCTCCGGGTGCTCCGGTTTCATAGAACATTACAGCACAGTACAGGCCCTTCAGCCCATGATGTTGTGCCAACATTTTATCCTGCTCTAAGATCTATCTAACCCTTCCCTCCCACACAGCCATCTTGTACACCTCTATCAAGTCACCTCTCATCCTCCTTCTCTCCAAAGAGAAAAGCCCTAGCTTGCTCAACCTATCCTCATAAGACATGCTCTCCAATCCAGGCAGCATCCTGGTAAATCTCCTCTGCATCCTCTCTAAAGCTTCCACATCCTTCCTATAATGAGGCGACCAGAACGGAACACAATACTTCAAGTGTGGTCTGACCAGAGTTCTATAGAGCTGCAACATCACCTCATGGCTCTTGAACTCAACACCCTAACTAATGAAGGCCAACACACCATACGTCTTAACAACCCTATCGACCTGCGTGGAAACTTCGAGGGATCTATGGACATGGACCTCAAGATCCCTCTGTTCCTCCACACTGCTAAGAGTCCTGCCATTAACCTTGTATTCTGCCTTCGAATTCGATCTCCCAAAGTGTATCACTTCACACTTATCCGGGTTGAACTCCATCTGCCACTTCTCAGCCCAGCTCTGCATTCTATCAATATCCTGTTATAATCTACAGCAACCTTCTACACTATCGACAACACCACCAACCTTTGTATCATCAGCAAACTTACTAACCCACCCTTCCACATCTTCATCCAAGTCATTGATAAAAATCACAGAGCAGGGGCCCCGGAACAGATCCCTGCGGAACACCACTGGTCACTGACCTCCAGGCAGAATACACTCCATCTACCACATTCCAAAGACGTACGGGTTAGGAAGTTGTGGGCATGCTATGTTGGCACCAGAAGCCTGGTGACACTTGAGAGCTGCCCCCAGAACACTACACAAAAGATGCAGTTCACAGTTTTACTGTGTGTTTCGATGTACATGTGACTAATAAAGAAATCTTATCCTTATATGTCCTACCATTGTGAGGTAGATTTCATAGATCAGTATAGCACAGGAACAGGCCCTCCAGCCCACAATATCCCTGCCGACCATGATGCCAATGTAAACTGCATATCTGTCTGCACATGGTCTATACCCCTCCATTCCCTGCCTGTCTACATGCCTCTTAAAAAACACTGCTATTTCTCCTCAGGGTCCTGACCAATATGTATCCCTCTAAAGGAGTTCACTTGGTCATCATCACATTGCCATCTGCGGGAGCTTGTTGTGTACAAATGATCTGTGTTTCCTACAGTACAGAAGTGACTACAATTTAATTGATACCTCGCTCATTGTAAACCCCTTTGGGCTGTCCTGTCATGTACACCGGGGAGAACCATTTGCAAAGGCTTGCAGATTGAGCTGCTTAAGATTCAATTCCTTCTTCTTTTTGCCTTTAGCATGCTGTTTTCATTTAATGAGCAATCCAATTAGTCTCGTTCTTTAGCCCAGAAAATGTTCCACCTCAAATATTTCTCCAGTTCCCACATGAAGGTCAATGTCGAGTGCATCTCCCTGAACTTTCAGGCAGTATATTCAGTACGTCACAACTGATTGCATAGAAAAGGTTACCCTCACCATGTACACAGCTGGTAGGACAATTATCTTACATAAATACTTGGAAAGAAACTTTACCTTCTGGCACAGGAACAATTTCAACCACCTTCAGGTAGAGGCTTGGCAGTGGGACAGAGCAGGCTCCCTGGCCCAAGGTCTGTGTAGCTGGGAGCAGAAATGTTATCTCGTATTTGTGGCTAATCTTCAAAAAACCCACCTGGAACAAGGCAGAAAAGAGCTTCAGAACAAAGCCAACTTTTGTAGATCAATCCCAATTCCTTCCTCTCTCTTTCTCTACCCCAATCCCTCTCCCTACATCCTGGCCACTCCCCCTCTCTCCACCCCACCCACTCCCTCTCTCTACACCCGCCCACTCCCTATCTCCCCACTCCCTCTCTCCACCCCCGCCCACTCCCTCTCTCTCTCTCCACTCCCTCTCTACCGACATGGCATTCCCTCTAGGCCGACTAGAGGGAATGCCATGTTAGATCCAGTTTTAGGAAATGAACCGGGACAGGTGAAGGATCTATTGGAGGGTGAGCAGTGACCATTGCTCCATAACCTTTAAAATTGTCATGGACAGGGACAGGTGCAGAGAGGACAAGAGGTTTTTCAATTGGGGAAGGGCGAACTACGAGGCTATAAGGAGAGAACTTGGGAGTGTAAATTGGGATGTCCTTTTCGAAGGAAAATGTACCATGGAGATGTGGTCGATGTTCAGGGATCTTATGCAGGATAATAGGGATAAATATGTCCCGGTGAGGCAGAGAAGAAATGGCAGGGTGAAGGAACCGTGGGTGACGAGAGAGGTGGAACGACTTGTTAGGGAGAAGGTGGTAGCATACGTGAGGTATAAGCAGCAAGGTTCAGACAGGGCCCGTGAGGAATATAGGGTAGCGAGGAAGGGCTGAGGAGAGCTAGAAGGGGACATGAAAAGGCTTTGGCTAGTAGGGTTAAGGAAAATCCCAAGGCCTTTTTCAAGTACGTGAAGGGTAGGAGGATGGCTAGGGTAAAGGTAGGTCCGATTAAGGACAAAGGTGGGAGAATTTGCCTGGAGGCGGCGGAAGTGGGAGAAGTTCTCAATGAGTACTTCTCTTCGGTATTCACCAGGGAGAGGGGTCTTGATGATGCGGAAGGGAGTGCTGGTAGGGGTAATGTTCTCGAGGTTGTAGATATCAAGAGAGAGGATGTGTTGAAGTTGTTAAATAATATTAAGACAGATAAATCTCCGGGGCCTGACGGGATTTTCCCCAGGCTGCTTCAAGAGGCTAGGGAGGAGATTGTTGAACCGCTGGTAAGGATCTTTGAGTCCTCGTTGTCCACGGGGGTGGTGCCGGAGGATTGGAGGGTTGCGAATGTTGTCCCCTTGTTCAAAAAAGGTAATAGGGATAGGCCAGGGAATTATAGACCGGTGAGTCTCACGTCTGTGGTGGGTAAGCTGTTAGAAAGGATTCTAAGGGATAGGATTTATGAACACCTTGAGAATCATGGACTGATTAGGGACAGCCAGCATGGCTCTGTGAAGGGAAGATCTTGCCTCAAAAGCCTGATAGAGTTCTTTGAGGAGGTGACCAGGAAGATTGATGAGGGCAGTGCGGTGGATGTGGTTTACATGGATTTTAGTAAGGCATTTGATAAGGTTCCTCATGGTAGGCTTCTTCAGAAGGTCAGAGGCCAAGGGATCCAAGGAAGCTTGGCTGTGTGGATTAGGAATTGGCTTGCATGTAGAAAGCAGAGGGTTGTGGTGGAAGGAGTGCCCTCAGATTGGAAGGCAGTGACTAGTGGTGTCCCGCAGGGATCGGTTCTGGGACCTCTACTTTTTGTGATATTTATAGATGACTTAGATGAGGGGTGGAGGGCTGGGTTAGTAAGTTTGCAGACGACACTAAGATAGGCGGTGTTGTGGATAGTGTGGAGGGCTGTCGGAGCTTACAGAGGGATATTGATAGGATGCAGAGTTGGGCTGACAAGTGGCAGATGGAGTTCAATCTGGAGAAGTGTGAGGTGGTACACTTTGGAAGGACAAACTCCAGGGCAGAGTACTGGGTGAATGGCAAGGTACTTGGCAGTGTGGAGGAGCAGAGGGATCTGGGGGTTCATATTCACAGTTCATTGAAAGTTGCCTTACAGGTGGAAAGAGCAGTCAAGAAGGCCAATGGGATGTTGGCTTTCATAAGTCGCGGGATTGAGTTTAAGAGCCGCGAGGTGATGATGCAGCTTTACAAAACTCTAGTTAGGCCACACTTAGAGTACTGTGTTCAGTTCTGGTCGCCTCATTATAGGAAGGATGTGGAGGCGTTGGAGAGGGTGCAGAGGAGATTTACCAGGATGCTGCCTGGATTGGAGAGTATTGAATATGAGGAGAGGCTTAAGGTGCTAGGGCTTTATTCACTGGAAAGGAGGAGGATGAGAGGAGACATGATAGAGGTATATAAAATACTGAGAGGAATAGATAGAGTAGACAGTCAGCGCCTCCTTCCCAGGGCACCAATGCTCAAGACGAGAGGTCATGGCTTTAAGGTTATGGGTGGGAGGTTCAGGGGAGATGTCAGGGGGAGGTTTTTCACCCAGAGAGTGGTTGGTGCATGGAATGCACTGCCTGGGGTGGTGGTGGAGGCAGATACATTGAACAGGTTCAAGAGCTTGTTGGATAGGCACATGGAGGAGTGTGGGATGGGGGGATATGCGGGAGGAAGGGGTTAGGTAGTGTGAGGGTGGTTTGATGGACGGCACAACATGGTGGGCCGAAGGGCCTGTTTTGTGCTGTATGGTTCTATGGTTCTATAGTACCCCCTGCCCACTCCCTCTCTCCCCACTCCCCCTCCCCACTCCCTCTCTACCCCCTGCCCACTCCCTCTCCACTCCCCGCCCACTGCCTCTCTCGCCCCACTCCACCCACTCCCTTTCTTTTCCCACTCCCACTCTCCACCCCCCCCCCCCATTCCCCCTCTCTTCCCCTCCCCTTCTGCAAAAATACACAGACGTTAGGGAAATAACAGGCTGTCGTTTTCTTAGCTGGGAAAATTGGGGATTATAGTGTCGAGGAGGAATTAAGGGCGGTGGAGAACTAGCACAGCTGGGGCAGCATAGATCAGCCACTATCATACTGAATGGCAGGGCAGACTTGAGGGGCCAAGTAGCCTACTCCTGCTGCTATATTCTTGTGCTCTTTTGCACAGATCTGAATAGATAAGATTTATTAGTCACATGTACAAAGAACATAGAACATTACAGCACAAGTACAGGCCCTTCAGCCCACAATGTTGTGCCGACATTTTACCCTGCTCTAATATCTAACCCTTCCCTCCCACATAGCCCCCTATTTTTCTATCATTCACGTGTCTATCTAAGAGTCTCTTAAATGTCCCTAATGTATCTGCCCCCACAACCTCTGCCGGCAGTGCGTTCCACACACCCACCACTCTCAGTGTAAAAAAAAAACTTACCCCTGACATCCCCCTTATACCTTCCTCCAATCACCTTAAAATTATGCCCCCTCACGTTAGCCATTTTCACCCTGGGAAAAAGTCTCTGATTGTCCACTCCATCTATGCCTCTTATCATCTTGTACTCCTCTATCAAGTCACCTCTCATCCTCCTCTCCAAAGAGAAAAGCCCTAGCTCACTCAACTTATCCTCATAAGACATGCTCTCCAATCCAGGCAGCATCCTGGTAAATCCCCTCTGCACCCTCTCTAAAGCTTCCACACCCTTCCTTTAATGAGGCAAACAGAACTGAACACAATACTCCAAGATACAGGAGCCTGAGGGCACATACCACCTGACTTAAGGACAGCTTCTACCCCACTGTGATAAGACTATTCAACGGTTCCCTTATACAATGAGATGGACTAAGACCTCACGATCTATCTAGTTGTGACCTTGCACCTTATTGCACTGCACTTTCTCTGTAGCTGTGACACTTTACTCTGTACTGTTATTGTTTTTACCTGTACTACGTCAATGCATTCTGTACTAACTCAACGTAACTGCACTGTGTAATGAATTGACCTGTATGATCAGTTTGTAAGACAAGCTTTTCACTGTACCTCGGTACAAGTGACAATAATAAACCAATACCAAGTGTGAAACACACAGTGAAATGCATCTTTGCATAATATGTTCTGGGAGCAGCCCGCCAGTGTCACCACCCATCCGGCGCTAACATGGCGTGCCCACAACTTCCTAACCTGTACGCCTTTGGAACGTGGGATGAAACCCATGCAGTCACAGGGAGAACGTACAAACTCCTTACAGACAGCGGCTGGAATTGAACCCGGGTGCTGTAATAGCGTTACGCTAACTACTACACCACCATGCCTGCCCTAACAGGGCAAGCTTGAACAACCTATGTACACAATGGATGAAGTGTGCCAACAGATTAGTGCATCCTCTGAACTTCCTCATGTTCAATATTTATTGCTTAACAATCGAATCTTCGGCTATGTCAATTACTCACCTTCAATCTAAGATAAACTGTACATAACAGAACTCTGAGCCAAGAGCGTCTCGACTAAGCAGCTGATGGTTATTCCAGGGATCGGCAGCGAACTTAACTACATTATCCTGGCAACCAATCCAGTCTCAAAATGTCGTGAAAGGCTTCCCAAGCATTATTGCATTTTATGTGCTATTTCAGAGGGAAATACAGTGGCCATTTTGAGCATAGCAAATTCCAAGAATAACATACAACTAGTTGCCGATGACATTGGTGGAGAGTGACATTGCCCTAATGTCATGATTTTGAGGGGTTCGGGGAGGGGAGGGTGGTGAGTTGGGAAAAGGGAAATGGCTATGTTTTGCTATTCTACACTGGCATTTCTAATCAATTTTTTTGGGGGGGGAATGGGAATCCTTAAAAGATTTTATTTTTAATTTATTCATCAATGGGATGCGGATATCAACGACAATGTTGGCCTTCATTGTACATCCCCAAAATGAGTAACCAGACCACACTGGGGTGGGTCTGAAGTCAGCTACAGGTCAGAATGGGTAGATGTCCTACTCCCAAGAACACTGGTGAACCAGATGGGCTTTTACAACAAATCAGTGGTCTCATATTTACCATTACTAAGACAAGAATGTTTTTTTAAACTCCAGATTAATTTTTTAATTATTTAATCACCTGGTGGAACTTGAACTTGTGTCTCCGAATCAACGACCAATGATCCAGACTGCTGGCTTCTAAACTGATAACTTAACCACGATGTCTCTGTATGCCTGCATTGCTACCTGTGGTCAATGGACTGCGGTCCACTTAAATATAAGAGAAAAGGAAAACAACACCAGGTAACCCTCGAACCCGGCGAAAGTTTTCATTTTGTTAGGCAACCACCATTGATATAATAACACAGCACCAAACGACACCATTGAGCTCATCAGCAGAGTGCCAGCTCTTGGAAAGTACAAACCGCATAAACTCAGATCTTGCTTTTACTTTTATAGAACAGTACAGCACAGTATGGGCCCTTTGGCCCACGATGTTGTGCCGACCTATATACACCTACCCCATGGTCATCTAACCCTTCCCTCCTACACAGCCCATAACCATTTTTCTTAGATCCACGGGCCTACCCAAGAGTCTTTTAAGTGTCCCTATTATGTCAACCACCACCCCCGGCAGTGCGTTCCAGGCACCCACCACTCTCTTCCATTTCCCCTTGAAAACTACTTCCGCATCAGGATACAAGGACAAACTCTCATCTCCACCAGCCCATGGTTCTGTAATTATTTCAGGTTTGTGACCTTTTCTCGTCCTCGTTCAATGGACGACAGTTCCTCTTCCTGCAATTCATCAAAGCCCTTTTTCTCTTAGCGAAATGTAATCATTTGGAGGTAGGCTTTAAGTTACCCAACCAGGCCCGACTGTGAGGATCAGGATCGGGCTGGGTCAGATCGGCAGGAACCTCGTGAACCATTTGGGTTGCAGGGCGTCAGGTCGTATCGTGTATGCACAGGATAAAGGAGGCAGAAAGGGGGT
The DNA here is from genome assembly GCF_009764475.1 of Pristis pectinata. NCBI lineage: Eukaryota > Metazoa > Chordata > Chondrichthyes > Rhinopristiformes > Pristidae > Pristis > Pristis pectinata. Next base: position 10,180,427 of record NC_067406.1, read on the forward strand.
TGGGTGGGAGGGGCGGGAAGGGAGGAAGCGGGCAGGGGAGGGGGAGGGGGAGGGGGAGTGCATGCGCGGTGGGGGGGAGGGAAGAGAGGAAGGAAGGAAGGAAGCAGGTGCAGCTTGCAAAGTACAGTGGTTGGGTGAGGGGTGGAAATAGTTATCATGCGTGGGTTGGAACTGAACCGTCCTCAGTTTGATGGCCACCATGGTGGATGACAATTTTATAACCAGCCAGATCTCTCCTCAGGAGCAGCAAAGTTGCTACAATAGGTCTCAATTACAACGATATTAACTTCCACCTCAAAGAATTTCTACCTTGTCGCCTCATTATAGGAAGGATGTGGAAGCTTTAGAGAGGGTGCAGAGGAGATTTACCAGGATGCTGCCTGGATTGGAGAGCATGTCTTGTGAGGATAGGTTGAGTGAGCTTTGGAGAGGAGGAGGATGAGAGGAGACAAAAGAGGTGTACAAGATGATAAGAGGCATAGATCGAGTGGACAGTCAGAGACTTTTTCCCCCCAGTGTGACAATGGCTAACACGAGGGGATATAGTTTTAAGGTGATTGAAGGAAGGTATAAGGGGGATGTCAGGGGTAAGTTTTTTCCCCCACACAGAGAGTGGTGGGTGCGTGGAACGCACTGCCAGCAGAGGTTGTGGAGGCAGATACATTAGGGACATTTAAGACACTCTTAGATAGACACATGAATGATAGAAAAATAGGGGGCTATGTGGGAGGGAAGGGTTAGATAGATCTTAGAGCAGGCACAACATTGTGGGCCGAAGGGCCTGTACTGTGCTGTAGTGTTCTATGTTATCGATGTTACCCAATAGAACAACAGCCAATTAACGCCACTGAAAACATTTAACTTAGAGTACCCTGGGAGAGAACTTACTCCCCATCTTCAACCACTTCCCGCACCTACCCTCCTGCATTGGGAGTCTGATTCGTTTGGAGCGGAAAAGAATCTTCCACAAAGGAGAGTTTTAGTGGAGGAAAGAAGAGAAATAATTCATGTTTCGGCTCAATGACCTTTGAGGCTAGTGCCTCAAGGGCCCTGGTTTCTCTCACCACAGATGCTGCCTGATCCACTGAGCATTTACAGTTTTCATCTCAGGTTTCCAACATCCTGACCATTGTACAAATTTTAGGAAATGGAGATTGCTTCTCTCTACACACAGAAAAACACTTCCTGGATCTCTTCAAGAAAGTGGAAAAATTAATTTAATTTTACTAAGGGCAAAGAACCCGACAGCTTCGTGCTGAGAGAGCTCAAGGTATGAGCAACACTTGTATTCAGCAGGGAGTTCCACCTCTCCTTATTGTGTTAACTATTTAATTGAACATCCAGGCACTCATATACACATTCCTTGCATAGCCCGGAGCTACTGAATTCAAGCTGATGTTGACTTCACCTCACAGACAACCAGGGAATGTTCCTACTGCCCTATTTAATGCTCTCTCCCCAATACTCCCATGAACTCTACACCCAAATCTCCCCCACCCAACAAAATTCAATTACTCCCTCCACCCACCCTCTCCCCCCCCCCCCCAACACCAGATCCCATCCCTCAAACAACAGCACTAAACATAAAACTCTAGCTAGGCCGCATCTGGAGTACAGCCTTCAGTTCTGGTTCCCCCATTACAGGAAGGATGTGGAGGCTTGGGAGAGGGTGCAGAAGAGGTTTACCAGGATGCTGCCTGGAATAGAGGGCATGTGCTATAAGGAGAGGTTGGATAAATTTTAATTTAATTTACAGAGTGGTAACAGGCCCTTTCAGCCCAACGAGTCTGTGCCGCCCATTTTAAACCCCCAAATTAACCTACCCGTACGTCTTTAGAATGTGGGAGGAAACCGAAGCACCCAGAGGAAACCCACGCAGACACGGGGAGAACGTACAAACTCCTTACAGACAGCGGTGGGAATCAAAGCCCGATCGCTGGCGCAGTAATAGCGTCGCGCTAACCACTACACTACCGTGCTTGCCCAGAGTGGTGGATGCCTGGAATGGACTCCCAGGGGTGGTGGTGGAGGCAGATACGACAGAAGGGTTTAAGAGGCTCTCATGAATGTGCAGGGAATGGAGGGATACGGACCATGTGCAGGCAGCAGGGATTAATTAATTTGGGGCTAATAGCTTCATTAGTTCAGCACAACATCGTGGGCCAAAGGGCCTGTTCCTATGCTGTGCTCTTGTATGTTCTAAGATCAGTTAGCTAATTTGCCCCTTGGGATGACCACGTCTGTCACCAGTCTGCCTCTCACCCACCTGGCCATGAAGCATGATGTGCAGGGCAGGCATGATAGTGTAGCGGTTAGCGTAATGCTATACAGCGCCAGCGACCCGGGTTCAATTCCGGCCACTGTCTGTAAGGAGTTTGTACGTTCTCCCCGTGTCTGCGTGGGTTTCCTCCGGGAGCTCTGGTTTCCTCCCACATTCCAAAGACGTACAGGTTAGTAAGGGTTAGGAAGTTGTGGGCATGCTATGTTGGTGCCGAAAGTGTGGTGACACTTGCGGGCTGCTCCCAGAACACTCGACGCAAAAAGATGCATTTCACTGTGTTTCGATGTACATGTGACTAATAAAGAAATCTTATCTCATCTTTTCTATGTGGATTTTCACAGCAGAGGCTGCCATTTGAACCATCAAACCCACTATGACTCTCTGCAATATTTGTCTGTGCCATTTCACTGCATTTTACTGAGAAAAAAAACACCCTCTTCAAATTTTTTGCAAATCCCAAATGAACTCTGCTTCCACCAGCAACTTGATACAGATTTTCTATGATGTAAAATACCCACACTTAAATCCACAAGCTGTTTACTCCTATGGTTCTTAAATTCACGGCATCGTGTCACTGAGTCACCAAGTGGGAACAGAATTTTACCATTGAATTCATGACTTTTATTGACAAGTACGAGGCAGATCTTGCTGGATCAAAGCTCTTCCATTGTGAGCCACTCTAAAAGGTCTTCACTGTCTAATGGAGAGTTGCAATTACTTAGCTACACTGCAACACTTTGATCACAGTCCCTTCCACACGCCTCCATAAAAACTGCAGCCTTTATGCACACTGAACCTCAGCAGGTTAATTTAAACAATGCGGCAACAAGTCTAGGGTTGCAATTCAAAACCTTAGCCCAACAAATCAGTCCCTTAACCCAAGCCGTTCACCAGCATAGGAGGAGCATCAGTGCAGTGGGTGCTGTGATCCATTTCACCTTCCGTAAGGCAGAAGATACAAAAGCTTGATAGCACGCACCACCAGGCTCAAGGACAGCCTCCATCCTGCTGTTACAAGACCCCTGAACGGAACTCATTTACTCCTGATCTTTCAATCTACCTCATCATGGCACTTGCATCTCATCTGCCTATCTGCACCGCACTTTGTAACGTAGAACATAGAACAGTACAGCACAATACAGGCCCTTCAGCCCACCATGTTGTGCTGACCTTTAAAACCTCGCCCAAGACTATCTAACCCCCTCCTCCCACATATCCCTCTATTTTAAATTCCTCCATATGCTTACCTAGTAATCTCGTGAATTTGACCAATGTACCTGCCTCCACCACCACCTCAGGAGGCGTATTCCATGCACCGACCACTCTCTGGGTAAAAAACCTTCCTCTGATATCTCCCTTGAACTTCCCACCCACTACTTTAAAGCCATGCCCTCTTGTATTAAGCATTGGTGCCCTGGGAAAGAGGTGCTGGCTGTCCACTCTATCTATTCCTCTTAATATTTTGTACACCTCTATCATGTCTCCTCTCATCCTCCTTCTCTCCAAAGAGTAAAGCCCTAGCTCCCTTAGTCTCTCCTCATAATGCATACTCTCTAAACCAGGCAGCATCCTGGTAAACCTCCTCTGCACCCTTTCCAACGCTTCCACATCCTTCCTATAATGCGGCGACCAGAACTGGACACAGTACTCTAAGTGTGGTCTAACCAGAGTTTTATAGAGCTGCATCATTACCTCGTGGCTCTTAAACTTGATCCCTCGACTTATGAAAGCTAACACCCCATAAGCTTTCTTAACTACCCTATTCACCTGTGTAACTGTAACACTATATTCTGCATTCTGTTATTGTTTTTCCTTTTGTACTACCTCTATGTAGTTATGTTTGGAATAATCTGCCTGGATGGCATGCAAACAAAAGCTTGCAAGTCCCACACCACCTGGTTCAAGAACAGCTACTTCCCTTTAACCATTTGGTTCTCGAATCAACCGGCAACAACTTAATCACTACAGTTCAGCAACACTATGACCACTTTGCACTAAAATGGACTTTGTTTTAATTATGTTCTTCCTTGTAAAAATTGTGTATAATTTATGTTTTTTTTGTGGATGCTGCTTATCTGATGCTATGTGTCTGTGAAGCTGCTGCAAGTAAGTTTTTCATTGCACCTGTGCACACATAGACTTGTGCATGTGACAAGAAACTTGACTTTGAGTTTGTGCCTTGGTACATGTGACAATAATAAACCAATTACCACCAGAGGCTACTGGACAACGGTCAGGATGGATTATGGGCACCAAAGGGGTTGCTGCGGTGTGAGGTGGGATTCTTGGCCAAATCGACAGGTACGTGACCCTCAGCAAGGGTGCACGCTCGTTTACCTTCAGGATGGAAGCTGACCACATCTGCTTCCCGTAGCTGAACAGCCTGGCAAGATTGGACACTCAAACAAAGCAACGTCAACTGGACTAGCAGTGCAGGATGGGTTGGTGGAGAAGCTAAACAAAAGAACACAAGGAGCAGGAGCTGACCAATCAGTCCCTCGATGTTGGCACACAAGGGAATAGTGACCACCAACGATCTGAACGAACGCAGCACCTCTCAGCAACCATTCACCAAGCCCGTCTTTCATCGATAAAGCAACTTTTATCAATGCACCATAGAAGGCATCCTATCTGGATGCATCACGGCTTGGCATGGCAACTGCTCTGCCCGGGACCACAAGAAAGTGCAGAGAGTTGTGGACACAGCTCAGTGCATCAAGGAAACTGGCCTCCCCTCCATGGACTCTGTCTATACCTCTCGCTGCCTTGGTGAAGCAGCCAGCATAATCAAAGACCCCACCCACCCGGGTCATTCTCTCTTCTCCTCTCTCCCATCAGGCAGAAGATACAGGAGCCTGAGGGCACATACCACCAGGCTCAAGGACAGCTTCTATCCCACGTGATAAGACTATTGAACGGTTGCCTTATCCAATGAGATGGACTCCTGACTTCACAATCTACCTTGTTTGACCTTGCACCTTACTGTCTGCCTGCAATGCACTTCCCTGTAGCTGTGACACTTTACTCTGTATTCTGTTATTGTTGTTACCCTGTACTACCTCAATGCACTGTGTAATGAATTGATCTGTACGATCAGTATGCAAGACAAGTTTTTCACTGTACCTCGGTACAAGTGACAATAATAAACCAAAACTAATACCATCTTGTGGTTTCTTTACACAGAACATACAGAACAGAAACAGGCCATTCAGCCCAACTGTTCAACTGTCCATCCATCTTACCGGCACAACTAGGAAATGCGCAGAAAAGATTTACCAGGATGTTGCCTGGACCTGGAGGCCTGATTTACAAGGAGAGGTTGTGCAGACTAGGACTTTATTCCCTGGAATGTAGGAGATTGAGAGGTGACCTAATAGAGGCGTATCATGAGGGGCATAGACAGGGTGAAAGCACACAATCTTTTTTCCAGGGAGGGGGTGCTAAAAACAAGAGGGCATAGACTTAAGATCAGAGGCAAGAGATGTAAAAGGGACATCAGGGCAGCTTCTTCATGCAGAGGGTGGGGCGTATTTGGAATGAGCTACCAGAAATAGTGGTTGAGGTGGGCACATTAGCAACATTTAAACACCATCCAGATAAGTACATGGATAGGAGAGGCGTAGAGGGCTATGGGCCAAACGTGGGCAGATGGGACTAGCTCACTGGGCAACTCAGTTGGCATGGACGAGTTGGGCCAAAGGGTCTGTTTCCATGCTATGTGTACACAGCACAGTACAGGCCCTTCAGCCCACGATGTTGTGTCGACCTATATAAACCTACTCCATGATCAATCTAACTTTCCCTCTACACAGCCCATAACCCTCCATTTTTCTTACATCCATGTGCCCGTCCCAAGAATCTTTTAGAAGTCCCTATTGTATCAGCCTCTACCACCACTCCCGGCAGTGCGTTCCAGGCACCCACCACTCTGTGTAAAAAACCTACCTTTGACATCTCCGCTGAACTTTCCTCCACTCACCTTAAACGGATGTCCTCTGGTATTGGCCATTGCCACCCTGGGGAAAAGGTGCTGGCTGTCCACTCTATCTATGCCTTTCATAATATTATACACCTCTAATCCTCCGTCGTTCCAAAGAGAAAAGCCCTAGCTCAGTCAACCTATCCTCATAAGACATGCTCTCCAATCCAGGCAGCATCCTGGTAAATCACCTCTGCACCCTCTCTAAAGCTTCCACATCCTTCCTATAATGAGGCGACCAGAACTGAACACAATACACCAAGTGTGGTCTCACCAGAGTTTTGTAGAGCTGCAACATTACCTCGCAGCTCTTGAACCCAATCACTCGACTAATGAAGGCCAGCACACCATACGCCTTCCTAACCACTCTATCAACTTGCGTGGAAACTTTGAGGGATCTATGTGCTTGGACCCCAAGATCCCTCTGTTCCTCCACACTGTTAAGGATCAAGGATCCTGCCATTAACCTTGTACTCCACCTTCAAGTTCGATCTTCCAAAGTGCATCACGTCACACTTTTCCGTATTGAACACTTTTCCGGATGACCATAAAAACAATTGCACTCACCGAAAGCAGCGCCTTCAGGGTGGTAGGTGGTCACAACGTCTGCCTCATCTGCAGACTGCTATCAACAAGAGATTGACCTAAATATCTCCACAACGTGCCATCTCTATGTGTGGCTGCAGTACTGTGAGTGGCCCAGGCAGAGAGAACAGCAGAAACTATTTCCCTTAACAGGATGGTCAATAACCAGGGGACAGATTTAAGGCAGTCAGTAGAAGAAACATAAGGGAGTAGGGGGGTGAAAGTCATCCAAAGGATTCGAGGTCTAGAATTTGTCTTCTTTTTTTTTGCACAGAATGTAGTGGGTGCCAGGAATAATAGCGGAGGCAAGTATGATAGAGGCTTTTAAAAGGCTCTTAGATAGGTACATGCAGAGAATGGAGAGACATAGACAGTGTGTGGGCAGAAGGGATTAGTTTAGTTAGGGGTTTAATTAGTTCAACACAACATTGTGGGCCGAAGGGCCTGTTCCTGTGCTGTATTGTTCTGTGTTCTAGCACCATGTTCTATCAATTCCACCACAAATACATTTTGCTCTATTACTCACTGAAACACATGGGGGTCTTTATGCACTTGTGCTCAGCGCTATGTCTGTTGGAATGGAAGAAAAAGAAACAGGTGTAGAACACTCAGCTCCTTGAAGCTGTTCCACCATTCAAGAAGATCATTTGATCTTTGCGTCGGTTCATTGACATAGTCAGAGTATTAAAGCATGGAAACAGACCCCTTGGCCCAACTGTTCCATGACAAACGAGATGCCCATCCTAACTAGTCCCATTTGCTCACGTTTGGTCCCCTCTAAATCTTCCCGTACATGCCCAAATGTCTTTTAAATACTGTTATTGTACCTGCCTCAACTACTTCCTCTGGCAGCTCGTTCAGTCGACGCACCACCCTCAGTGTGGGGAAACTTGCCCCTCAGCTCCCCTTTAAATCTTTCTCCTTTCACCTTAAACTTGTGCCCTCTAGTTTTAGACTCCACTTTCCTGCCAGTTCCCTATAGTCCAAAATCTTCGCTCTACCTTGAACTTGTTCAGCAATCCAGCCACAACAACTGGGCAGGAGAATTTCAAAGATTCATGATCCTTCAAAGAGACTCCTACTCGTCGTAAATGGGTGACCTCTCATTCTGAAACTATGCACCTACTTTTGGATTCCCTGAGAAGGGGAAACGCTCTCCTCACACTTACCCCATCAATCCCCTTCAGAACCCAAAAAGCTTCCCTCAGATCACCCCACAAAGTTTGAGGGCAAAAGTTCCACCATACTTTTGGGGGGGTGGGAATTGGCAATGGGCAGTATATGCCAAGCCGGTCAGAGATGCTGGTATAACTAGGGAATAATTTTTTAAAAATAGATCAACTAGTCAACCACTTATTATCTCACCTTCACTAAAAAACTCCCATCTTCCTCTTGGGTCACCATTACAATAGAGTCGTGTAATTTCTCTTCGAAGTGAACGTGATTGGCTGTTCCTTCATGGCTCTCGGCTCTAAAGCGAACTCCCCCAGCTTTGGGCTTTGTACCTGAAGATATAAAGAAGCAGGATCGTTAAACTAGAAATGGACAGGGGGAAGAGAGAAAGACGAGAGATTACTCCAGCCTTATCTGAAAACTGTTGATGCCGGAAGCTACAGACAACCTTTCTTCGACCTCCTTTCTTTAAAACTACACTACTGATCTGGATTTTACTGCGTCATGCAAAGGAACCCATGAGCAACTACCTTCCAGTTAAATGCAGTTGGCTGCTATAATGAAAATAATTCAAATGAGAGTTATCATCTTCTCTTAAGGGAACGAGAGATCAGTACTAAACGGAACACTTTAGAAATAGGACTGAAAATTAACAGTGTTAAATTAGATATTAAATATTAAATAGATGTCACACAGCCTGTTCTGAAGGGCTCAGTGGCTTCAATGGATAGAATAAGGCACAGGTGAGAAAACGAATCAAACACAAATGTATAAAATTCAGGACATAGCAGTTAGCATAGGGTGGCACGGTAGTGTAGCAGTTAGCGTAACGCTATTACAACACCAGCGACCCGGGTTCAATTCCCGCCGCTGTCTGTAAGGAGTTTGTACATTCTCCCCGTGTCTGCTTGGGTTTCCTCCGGGTGCTCCGGTTTCTTCCCATATTCCAAAGACGTACGGGTTAGGAAGTTGTGGGCATGCTACGTTGGCACTGGAAGCGTGGTGACACTTGTGGGCTGCCCCCAGAGCACTCTATGCAAAAGATGCATTTCACTGTACATGTGACTAATAAATAAATAAATATCAAAATAACTAAATATAGATGAGAGGCCATTTCCCCTGGATGGAGAAGAGTGATGGACGCTGGGCAAAGGGTCAACCATCTAGTTCGGAGATAAGAAATATCCTTACTTTGGGGGATCGTGAATGTGTGGAATTCTACACCCCAGAGGACGATCGGGATTCTCGGTCTACACTGAGGGAAGAGACTTGGAATTTGACCTCTAAGTTCTCACACGAGCTGAAATCCAACCAAGTACAGTTCCCCAGAACAATGGAGACTGAACCATCACCACTCCCACATTCCTGGTTAGGTAAGACAAATAGAGCGATTGATTTAAGTAATCCTTTCATCTCTGCATACCTTCGATCTCCCTCACCTGCAACCCAACTCCTTTCCAGTGTGACAACATATCTAAAGGCCAACTTCTCTCAAATTGCTCTTCTAGAACTGCAAATACTTCTGAACATTCTTCGTTTTGAAAATTAAGTCATGTGACCTTCTGGTTCTGTGGAAACAGCTGACCTCAGACAATACAGTGAGGCCGCACTTGGAGTATATGTACAATTTTGGTTGCCCTGTTACAGGAAAGACATCATTAAACTGGAGACAGTGCAGAGAAGATTTACCAGAATGTTGCCAGGACTTGAGGGCCTGAGTCATACGGAGAGGTTGGACAGGCTTCATTCCCTGGAATGCAGGAAACCGAGGGGCGACCTTATAGAGGTGTATAAAATCATGAGGGGGGATAGATAGGGTGCATGCACATAATCTTTTTCCCAGGGAAAGGGAACTAAAAACTAGAGGGTTTAACGTGAGAGGGGAAAGATTTAAAAGGGACCTGAGGGGCAACTTTTTCACACAGAGGCTGGTGAGTACATGGAACGAGCCGCCAGAGGAAGTTGTTGAGGCGGGTAAAATAATAACATTTAAAAGACACTTGGACAAGTACATGGATAGGAACGTTTTAGAGGGATATGGGCCAAACACGGGCATATGGGACTAGCTTGGTGGGCACGAACGAGTTGGGCCAAAGGCCTGTTTCTCTGCTATGACTCTAATAAAGCTGGATAGGAAAAGTCAGCTGGACTCAGAGAACTGAGTTCCAACATACTCCAATCCAAGTGATCCAATACCAGAGGGCATGCATTTAAGGTAAGAGGGGGTAGGTTCAGAACAGACGTGAGGGGTACATTTTTTTTTACTGAGAGAGTGGTGGATGCCTGGAATGCGTTGCCTGATAGGGTGGTGGAGGTAAGTTCATTGGGGGCTTTTAAGAGGGGCTAGGATGGACACATGAATGAGAGAAAAACAGAGGAATATGGGCATTCTGTAGGTAGGAGGGATTAGCTACATCGACACAACATTGTGGGCTGAAGGGCCTGTTCTGTGCTGTACTGTTCTATACTCTTCACTGGAGACCCTCCTACTTATTCGTTCATGGGATGTAGACATTTGCCACCATTTATTGTTCATCCCCATATGCCCCTGAATTCAGGTGACAGTCACATTGGCGGGTCAGGAGTCACACATATGCCAGGCCAGGCAAGGATTAGCAGATTTCCTTTCATGACACACATCAGTGAACCAGATGGGTTTTTATGACAATGTAGTGATTTCATTGTCATAGTTATTTCAGTTATTTTTTTCTTTAAAAATTCCAGATTTAGTTACTTACTTACTTGAAGTAAATCCAGATCCCATGGAGGGATTTGAACTCAAACCTCTGGATCAAAGATTCAGAACTCTAGCTGCCATTCATGCAACTTAACCATTATGCTGCTGTTCCCTGAAGGCTATCGGTGTACTAGATACGTTTTAATGACGAGCTGGTAGTTAACATTTCTGAAACCGGCTTCTTTTTTCCAATTCCAAGTTAGTAATTGCTTAAATTTAAGTTCCATAGTTGCTACGGAGGAACCTAAGCTCAACTCTCTGGAGATAACAACCAGCAAGTGACCTCCAGCATGTACAATGGGGTAATCACCCTGCATTTAGTTGGCTTGACAAGGAGCTTAGCTTCAAACCTGGGGCTGATGGAAAATAGACTGGAGGAGGGTGGGGCAACATCATTAGGCCTTGCGATTACGTGGGGTATAATTACCGACAGAAGCCCCTTGAGTCAAACATCTTGTTCCTGTGTCAAAATTAAGGAGCACTGTCAATGACTGGCAACTCTGACATCCAAGTCACCCCGTAAATGGCAGAGGAAACAAACCCAGTTCACCTGTCTGAAGTCTGCCAATGCAATTAGAAGCAACAGAATGATGTGATGGATTTGATAGTGACCGCAACATCTGGAGACGTAAACCTCTTCAGATGTGGTCATCCTCTTCTTGCCTCAGTGACTCAGGCATATTGGTATTGGTTTATTATTGTCACTTGTACTGAAGTACAGTGAAAAACGTGTCTTGCATACCAGTCAGACAGGTCAATTCATTACACAGTGCAGTTACATTGGGTTAGTACAGAGTGCATTGAGGTAGTACAGGTAAAAACAATACAGTACAGAGTAAAGTGTCACAGCTACAGAGAAAGTGCAGTGCAATAAGGTGCAAGGTCGCAACAAGGTAGATCGTGAGGTCACAGTCCATCTCATTGTATAAGGGAACCATTCAATAGTCTTATCACAGTGGGGTAGAAGCTGTCCTTAAGTCTGATGGTACGTGCCCTCAGGCATATGTCAATCTTACATTTGTACAGCACCAAGTGTGTTACAGCCAGTGAATTGCTCTTTAACTGTGGTCACTTTTGTTCTGTAACCATTTTAAATAAATTCCCACGCACGTGTCACTATCAAGGCTGTTTTTTTTGACTGCCTAACCCTAGTTGACCTCATATTATTCTCATGACACAGAAAGAATGCATTACTCATGCAAGCTCTCAGAGAAATCTCATCTGCCCCATTCCCTGACTTATTCCCCTGTAACCCATTCACTCTCACATGCCCTTCAGCTGATTCTTCCCCCACCCACCAACACCAGAAGTAATTTACAATGACCAATAATCTTACCAGCATATTTTTGGGATGTGAGAGGAAACCGAAGCACCCAGGGGGGAACTCACGTGGTCACAGGGGGGCATGCAAATTCCACAAAGACACCACCTGAAGTCAGGATTGAAGCCAGGTCATGGGAGCGCGTGAGGGAGCAGAAATTTGCCATGGTGACCCGAGGGGGTGTGTGCGCACATCGGCTCCTTTCTTGAGCAGCACACAATATGCTGGAGGAACTCAGCAGGTCAGGCAGCATCTATGGAGGGAAATGGACAGTCGACATTTCGGGCCGAGACCCTTCATCAGGACTGGAAAGAAAGAGGGCAGAAGCCAGAATAAAAGGGTGAGGGTGGTGGGGAGGGGGAGGAGCACAAGCTGGCGGGTGATAGGTGAGTCCAGGTGAGGGGGGAAGGTAGGTGGGGGGGGGGGGGGGCGGTGGAAGAGGGGAGGATGTGAGAAGCTAGGAGGTGATAGGTGGAAGAGGCCAAGGACTGAACAAGATAAATCTGATCGGAGAGGACAGTGGACCATGGAATAAAGGGAAGGGGGTGGGGAAGCAGGAGGAGGAAGGTGTGGGTGAGGGGCAGGTTGTGAGGGGGGGGGAGGGGAAAGGGGCTAGAGGGAGCATGGAAAATTAAAGGGGGGGGGGGAATGAGGAGAGTTAGAGAAATCGATGTGAAGGCCGTCAGGCTGAAGACTACCAAGAAGGAATACAAGCCATTGTTCCTCTAATCTGCGTTTAGCCTTGACTTGACAGTAGAGGAGGCCGTGGGCAGACACATCAGTGTGGGAATGGGAAGTGGAATTAAAATGGCTGGCCACCAGGAGATCCCGGATGTTCCAGCAGACGGAGCGAAGGTGGTTCTGTTCTTGAACCACTCAGAGCAACTCAAACTGAAGTCACACCTCGCCCAGTCCAGGTAAGAACATTAGATGAACTTTCCCCAAAGAACACTGTGAACTAGCTCGATGTTTGCTACAATCTGCCAGCTCCACTGACACTTTGACTGACGAGGTCTTACTTCCAGAATAGTTAAACTGAAATCATTCTTCTCAAACCACAGTCTACCACAAGCACCACACCCATAGGTTGAATACAGCTCAATTGCATCATTTACACAAACAATTTGGATGCGAGTGTACAAGGAATGATTAATAAGTTTGCAGATGACACTAAAATAGGTGGTATCGTAGACAGTGAAGAAGATTATCAAAGATTACAGTGGGATCTTGATCAGCTGGGTAAATGGGCCAAGAAATGACAAGTGGTTCAATCTAGATAAGTGCGAGATGTTACATTTTGGGAAGTCAAATCAGGGTAGGACTTTCACAGTGAATCGTAGGGCTCTGGCGAGTGTTGTAGAACAGAGTGACCTTGGAGTAGAAGTAGTTCCCTGAAAGTGGCGTCACAGGTAGGCAGGGTGGTGAAGGCGGCAATTAGCATGCTGGCCTTCATCAGTCAGGGCACTGAGCATAGGAGTTGAGACATTACATTGCAGATATACAAGATGTTGGTGAGGCTGCACCCGGAGTATTGTGTACAGCTTTGGTTACTCTGTTGTAGGAAAGACGTCATTCAGCAGGAAAGAGTGCAAAGAAGATTCCTGAGAATGTTGCCAGGACTCAAGGGCCCGGGTTATAGGGAAAGGTCAAGCAAGCCAGGACTTTATTCCTTGGATTGTAGGAGAATGAGGGGCAACCTTATAGAGATGTACAAAATCCTGATGTGCATAGATAGGGTGAATGCAGTCTTTTTCCCAGGGAAAAGAAATCAAAAAAATTTGACGGCATGGGTTTCAGGTGAGAGGGGAAAGATTTAAAAAGGGACCCAAGGGGCAAATTTTTCCATGCAGAGGGTGGTGCGTATATGGAATGAGCTGCCAGAGGAAGCAGTTGAGGCAGCTACAATAACAGTATTTAAAAGACGCTTGGACAGGAACATGGATAGGAAAGGTTTAAAAGGGATATGGGTCAAATGCAGGCAAATGGGACTGGTTTAGGTAGGCAAAACACTCTACACAAAAGATGCATTTCACTGTGTGTTTCAATGTACATGTGACTAATAAAGAAATCTAATCTTGTTCAGCAGGGAGATGTTGGGCTGAAGGGCCTGTTTCTATTCTGTATTACTCTAATAAACTAGAGTGACAGCATTTGAATCGTGGGATCATTATGGTAGAGGAGACCTTTCAACCTATCATGACTGTGCTAGCTCCCAGAAGAACAATCCTGCCAATTCTTCTACTCCACTCTTTCCCCATAGCCTTGAAAATTATTCTCTCTCAAGTGCCTATCCAATTCTCTTCTGAAGGCACTAATTGAAAATGTTTCCACAACATGACAGGCAGTGAATTTTAGATCACAACCACTCTCTGGGAAATTATTTTTGATAAACACATCTCTCCTGTATCTATTGCAGAAAATATTCAATTTCATGTCCCCCTGGTCTTTGAACCATCTGCTATTGGGAACAGCTTCCCTGAATAAATCCCCTCACAATCTCTCTTAAATCTCCTCTCAACGCTCTTTAATGCATGGAAGACAATCCGAGCTTCCCCAGTGTAACCATGTAGCTGAAATCCCCACCCAAGGAACCGTCCCTGTTGCACAACAGTAACTTGGGGCGGCGGGTAGAAAAGGATTACATTTGTATAGTGGCCCTTATGATCTGAGGACATCTCAATGGACAGTCAATTAACTAGTTTCTGAAATACAGTTACAGTTGTAATGAGAGCAACAGGGCAGGCAACGTGTGAAGAGCAAGGTCTTAATCATATAGAAGCATAGAGCAGTACACCTAGGAACAGGCACTTTGACCCACCGTATCTGTGCTGACCACAACATCAAATTAAATAATTCCAACTGCCTGCACATAGTCTAGATTCCTCCATTTCCGGCCTGTTCATGTGTCTGTCTAAATGCCTCAAACACGATTGCCAATCTTTCCCCCTTTCACCTTAAACCCATGCAATCTAGTATTTGACATTTCCACCCTGGGGGAGAAAAGATTATTTACCCTATCTATGCCTCTCAATTTTATATATGGTATGCATGGTAGTGTAGCGGTTAGCGTAACGCTATTACAGCGCCAGCGACCTGGGTTCAATTCCAGCCGCTGCCTGTAAGGAGTTTGTACGTTCTCCCCATGTCTGCGTGGGTTTCCTCCGGGTTCCTCCCACATTCCAAAGACGTACGGGTTAGGAAGTTGTGGGCATGATATCTTATCTTGTATACTTCTATCACCCCCCA
This sequence comes from Pristis pectinata, assembly GCF_009764475.1. Taxonomy (NCBI): domain Eukaryota; kingdom Metazoa; phylum Chordata; class Chondrichthyes; order Rhinopristiformes; family Pristidae; genus Pristis; species Pristis pectinata. The sequence continues at coordinate 10,195,749 of NC_067406.1, forward strand.
TCTCCAATGCTCCAGAGAAAGCAATTGAAGTTTGTCCAAGCTCTCCTTATAGCTGATACTCTAATCCAGACAACATCCTGGTGAACCGCTTCTGCACCCTCTCTAAAGCCTCCACGTCCTTTCTGTAAAGCAGCGACCAAAACTGCACACAATGCTCAAGATGTGGCCTAATGAAAGTTTCATACAGCTGCAACGTGACTTCCTGACTTTTACACTCAATGCCTCAACCAATGAAGACAAGCATGCCATATGCCTTCTTTACCACCTACCCACTCGTGTTGCATTTTGTAAGGTGAAATGTGAGAGGAAAGTACACTGTAAGTGGCAGGACCCTTTGGAGCACTGATGTACAGAGGGAATTTGAGGTGCAAATCCAGGGAACTATGGACTTGCACCCCAAGATCCATCTGTGCATCAAGGCTGCTATGGGTCTTGCCATTTACTGTGTACTTTTCTCTTGCATTTGACCTTCCAAAATGCAGCACCTCACACCTGTCCGGATTAAACTCCCATTTCTCCACTCAAATTTCCAACTGATTTCTATCCTGCTACATCCTTTGAGAAGTCTCCACACTGTGCACAACTGCACCAATTTCTGTGTCATCTACAATGAAGACCCAATAGCCATTTCATCCACTGGTGAGCTGAGAATTTATCAAGTCACTGGTCAGCATGGACATGGTGGGCCAAATGGCCTGATACAAGCTGTATGATTCTATAACAGCAGAAGGGAGAACACCCTTTCCCTTCTTTAAAGTAGTGACATGGGATATTCAGAGAAACAAAGGACTGCAGATGCCGGAATCTAGATGTAAAACATGATGACGCTGGAGGAACTCAGCAGGCCAGGCAGCATCCGTGGAGAAAAGCAGGCGGTCAACGTTTCTAGTCAGGACCCTTCTTCGGAACATGGGATCTTTTGCATTTAGAAGGAAAACAGGCCTGTGGTTTGACATCTCATGCGAACGACAGCACTCCCTACAACTGTGCACTTCCTCGACACTGGACGGGGAATATACAGCCCAGCCTTTGCTCTCGTGGAGGGCGGAAGTTTAAGGTGAGAGGGGAAAAGTTTGAAGGGTGCCTGGACTGCGCTGCCAGAAGTGGTGGAAGCAGATGCGATTGAAGAAGCATTTAGACAGACACGCGAACAGGCAGATTCAGACGATACGGACCATGTGCAGGCAGATGGGATTAGTTAGATTGGTATCGTGGTTGGCACAGACACAGTGGGCCAAAGGGTATAGAAGAGGTATAGTGAAAAACTTTGTGCTGTACTATGTTCTATGTTAAGTCTCTAGAGTGTGGCTTAAATACAGTCTCCCAGCTGGATGCAGTTCCCCTCAGCTACTTTTACTGGCTGTAGCTGTGAGAGGAGGAAGATAAGTGGAGTGAAAGGGAGTGATGCCAGAAGCTGAGAGGTGATGGGTAGAAGAGGCAAAGGGCTGAAGGAGGGGGAATCTGGTAGGAGAGGACAGTAGACCATGAAATAAAAGGCGGGAGGTGGGGAATAGATGGACAGGTCATGAGGGCAGGGCAGGGGATAGAGAAGGGGTGAGGGGGCCAGAGGAATGAGGGAAAAATGAGGAGAAGGGATTCGAGAAAAATCGATGTTGGGGCCAGGTTCAACGTCTCTCAACAGATTCCCTGGCCTCTGAGGGCCAGTTGAGAGATCCACATGGATTCCCCTAAATGACATCCACAGTCCAAACACATAGTTTGGCAAAGGCAATATCAGGAAAAGTACCAAACCCATGAACACTACCTCATTATTCCATTTGTTTTGCACTAATTATTTGTAATTTATAGATTTCTACGTCTTTGCACTGTAGTGCTGCCGCAAAAAATCAAACGTCATGTCATATATCAGCAATAATGAATTTGTTTCTGACCTGCCAGACATTACCATAACTGTTTAAAAAAATCACTAAGCAGGTACAGGGATAGGAAAGGTTGAGGGATATGGGCCAAACGCAGGAAAATAAGACTAACTCAGGAAAGCAGCTTGGTCGGCGTGGATTAGTCAGGCCTCTTTCTGTGCTGTACTACTCTACGATTCCAACGACTCCACTCCAAAACATTTCAACTGAATCATCCCGATTCACAAAAGGCATGATATCCCTGGCCACGCCGGCTCTCACAAATTTTATACGTCATTTATCGGTAGAATATGGAAACGTTATATCTTTATTAGTCACCTGTACATCAAAACACAGTGAAATGCATCCTTCGCGTAGAGTGTTCTGGGGGCAGCCTGCAAGTGTCGACACGCTTCCGGCGCCAACATAGCATGCCCACAACTTCCTAACCCGTACATCTTTGGAATGTGGGAGGAAACCGGAGCACCCGGAGGAAACCCACGCAGACACGGGGGGAACATACAAACTCCTTACAGACAGTGGCCAGAATTGAACCCGGGTCGCTGGTGCTGTAATAGCGTTACGCTAACCGCTACACTACCGTGCCTAGAATCTGGATAAGAATTGCTGGGAATGTGGGAAGAATACATGTGACTATAGCAGGATTAGTGCAAATAGGTGCTTAATGGTCAGTGCAGACTTGATGGGCTAAAGGGTCAATGTAGAATACCAGCTTTATGAGCACACCTGAGAATGTTTATAGCAGGGTACACACTCATAACCCACTTAAGGAGTAAATACACCCAGCTCTCTTAAAAGGGAGGAAAACAGAACATACTGGGAATACTCAGCAGATCAAGCAGAATCTGTGAAAAGAGAAATAGAGTTAACATTTCAGAATCAGATTTATTATCACTGAGAGAGTAAAGCAGTGGTCAACGCACGCATCCTTGAGGTCATAACCCATCGTGAGGAGGGTCTTTGACCTGAAACACTAATTCAGTTTTTCTTTCTACAGATGCTACCTGATCTGCTGTATGTTGCCAGCACCTCATTTTTATTTCAGACTTCAAGCATCTGTAAGTTCTTGAAAAGGAAACGTTCTCACATAACATAACCACAATATTAAACCCAGGCACAGCCAAGAGGAGGTAGGTGGGGCAGGTGGGGGAGGGGAGGAAGGGGTGTGAGGTAGAGAGAAGCAGGAGACGCCAAGGGAGGGAGATGAAGCAAGCACATGTGCAGACAATCAGCTCTCTATTAACTCGACCTAACTCCAGTGCTCAGATCAATCTGTTACTCATGATCCCATTGGTAATCCAGCTGGAAGTCCATGCACATTTCTCAACAGGAAAAGGGAGAACAGACGCACAGGTCCTTCTGGAGAGGGGCCCTCATCGCAGAGGTGCTAAAGAGCAAAGCCTGCAAAGTGCTTCTGTGTCTCTCTTCCCTTTCTTCATTCTCGGGGTGTGGAGCAGCAAGATCAGCTGTTGCTGCTCATCCCCAGTCGAGCTCAAGTGTTGGAAAGCACGGCCATCTCCTCCAACCGCTGAAGGCACATCGACAGAACCAGCGCTTCGGAGGACCGACGGGACCCATGGAGTTGGGGTCTGACCCAGACTGGGAGAGGATGAGAGAACTCCATACCAGAAGCCCCTTAGTGCAATAGCTGAGCTCTAACCTCAATCCAACATGATTTTCCTTTTACCGATCCCTTTATACATCCTCTGAGTGAGTCACACAGCATGAAAACAGGCCCTTTAGCCCATCGTGTTGGTGCTGGACATCCAGCAGTCATTAAACGTAGATGGAATTGGTTTATTATTGTCACATGTACCCAGGTACAGTGAAAAACTTGCAAACCATTCATACAGATCAATTCATTACACAGTGCATTGAGGTAGTACAGGGTAAAAACAATACAGAATGCAGAGTGAAGTGTAACAGTTACAGAGAAAGTGCAGTGCAGGCAGACAATAAGGTGCAAGGTAGATTGTGAGGTCAACAGTCCATCTTATCGTACTAGAGAACCGTTCAGTAGTCTTATAACAGCAGGATAGAAGCTGTCATTGAGCCTGGTGGTACGTGCTTTCAGATTTTTGTATCTTCTGCCTGATGGGAGAGGGGGGGTAAGAAGAGAGAATGTCTGGGGTGGGTGGGGCCTTTGATTACGTTGGCTGCTTTACCGAGGCAGCGAGAAGTGTAGACAGAGTCCGTGGAGGGGAGGTTGGTTTCCGTGATGTGCTGAGCTGTGTCCACAACTCTCTGCAGGTGGGAATATAAACTCACTGGGGGTTCTTATTCAGTATTCTAACCACTCTTCTGGGCATGGCACACAACACTGGTAACACAGCATGACACAGTGGTGCAACAGGTAGTGCTGTGGCCTCACTGTTCCAGCGACCCAGCATGGATCCCGACCTTCAGTGCTGTTGAGGTTTGAATGTTCTCTGTGTGACTGCACAGATTTCCCTTGGAGCTCCCGTTTCCTCCCACATCCCAACAACAACAAGCTGGGAAGTTAATTGGCTGTGAATTACCCCTAGCATAGTTCAGTGGCAAAAGAACCAAAGCAGAGTTTATAGGAGAGAGAGCGAGAGAATAAGCTGTAGGGAAAGGAGAAGGAGAATAAGACTGGTGGAATTGCTCTGCTGAGAGATAGTATGGTCTCAGTGGGCCAAATGGTCTCCTGGTTGTAATAAATAAGAATTGCCGTGCACAGAAAGAGGCCACAGTCCATTGAGTCTGCTCAACCTTGTAACAGAATAGAATCAGTCCCATTGAATCATCGGCAGATTACATTACAAAAGGAGGCCATTCATTCAATTACACGAGTTGTAAGGAGAGGCTAGATAGGCTGGGACGTTTCCCTGGAGTGTAGAAGAACGTAGGGGGTCATAAAATCAAGAGGGCAGTACATAAAGTAGATGGTCACAAGCTTCCCCCCCCCCCCCCCCCCCCCAGGGTAGGGGAGTCTAAAACCAAAGGACACAGATTCAAGATGAGAGGGGAAAAGATTTTAAAAGGGACCCGAAGGGTTAACTTTTACACACAGAGGGTGATGCGTATATGGAAGGAGCTGTCAGAGGAAGTGGTAGTGGCGGGTACAATTATAATGTTTAAACGACAGGTACATAGACAGGAGTGGTTTAGAGGGATATGGGCTAAATGCAGGCAAATGGGACTGGCTCAGGAAGGCACCTTGGTCAGCATGGACGAATAGGGCCAAAGGGCCTGTTTCCGTGCTGTACATCTCCACACCTGAGCCATCTCTCTGCAGGAGTCACTCCACTCCAGTTCACTGATCGCTCTTCACGGCCCCACAACACTCTCTCCCTTAAGTATCTAACCAACTCAGTTTTGAAACCAATAACCGAATCAGCTCTCACCGCCACTTCCTCAGACGGCAAATTATAGACTGTGAGACATACACTGAATAGAAAGGTTTCACTTCAATTCAACCCCAGTTCCCCTGTCAAATCATTTAAAGTATGTGTGCCCTCTGGTTGCCTGTCCTTCCACCAATGGGAATGGCCTCTCCCAATTCATTCTGGCCAGATGGTATTGGTATTAGTTTATTATTGTCACTTGTACCAAGGTACAGTGAAAAACTTGTCTTGCATACCGATCGTACAGGTCAATTCATTACACAGTGCAGATACACTGAGGTAGAACAGAGTGCATTGAGGTAGTACAGGGGAGTAGATAAAGATGGATTTAAAAAAACAACCAAAAAAAATTGCAGATGCTGGAAATCTAAAACAAAAACAGAAAATTGCTGAACCATTCAGCAGGTCAGGCCACATCTATGGGAAGAGAAACAGGGTCGACCTTTCGGGTCAGAGACACTTCCTCGGAACTGAAAACGAGACAAAAGCAACTTGCAAAGCTACGGAAGATGGGGGTTGTTCTGATGGGGTAAATCTGGGGTGACCATGGGGATAACCTGGAGACAAGGTTATTTGAACAATAAGTGAATGGGAGCAGTTAGAGGGCAAAGACATAGACAAAAGAATGTGGGAGTTGTAATGCAGAGTAGGAAGATAGGCCTGGCAGGTCAGGCTAGACTGGAGATGTCCTTCACTCTCAGACAGAAGAAAGAGAAAAGGGAAAAAAAAACTCAACTAATATACAGACTGGGAAATTAAGTTGCCTGAAGTTGTACAATTGATTAACAAGTCCAGAAGGCTGCAATCTGCAGAGACGGAAAACAGAACATAGAACAGTACAGCACGGGAACAGGCCCTCTGGCCAACGATGTTGCGTCAAACTAATTAAACTAGTAATTGAACACCTAACTAAACTAATCCCTTCTGCCAACACAATGCCCATATCCCTCCATTCTCTGCCTATCTACCAGCCTCTTAAATACCACTATCGTATCTGCCTCCACCACCACCCCAGGCAGCACATTCCAGGTACCTACCACCGTCTGTGCAAGAAACTTGCCCCGCACATCCCCTCTGAACTTTCCCCCTCTCACCCTAAATGCTTGCCGACGAGTATCAGACATTTCAACCCTGGAGAGAAGATATCGACTGTCTATCTATGCCTCCCACAATCTTATAGACTTCTATCAGGTCTCGCCTCAGCCTCTGCCACTCCAGAGAAAACCCATGTTGAGAACACAGAACATTACATGCCCTTCAGTCCACGATGTTGTGCCGACATTTTATCCTGCTCTAATATCTATCTAACCCTTCCCTCCCACATAGCCCCCTATTTTTTGATCATTCATGTCTATCTAAGAGTGTCTTAAATGTCCCTAATGTCTCTGCCCCCACAACCTCTGCTGGCAGTGCATTCCACTCTCTGTGTAAAAAATTTACATCTGACATCCCCCTTGTACCTTCCTCCAATCACCTTAAAATTATGTCCCCTCACGTTAGCCATTGTCGCCCTGGGAAAAAGTCTCTGACTGTCCACTCGATCTATGCCTCTTATCATCTTGTACACCTCTATCAAGTCACCTCTCATCCTCCTTCTCTCCAAAGAGAAAAGCCCCAGCTCGCTCAACCTATCCTCATAAGACATGCTCTTAAATCCAGGTAGCATCCTGATAAATCTCTCTCTGCACCCTCTTTAAAACTTCCACATCCTTCCTATAATGAAGCAACCAGAACTGAACAGAATACTCCGTGTGGTCCAACTAGAGTTTCATAGAGCTGCAACATCACCTCGCTGCTCTTGAACTCAATACCCCGAGAAATGATGGCCAACACACCATACGCCTTCTCAACAAACCTATCGACATGCGTGGCAACCTTGAGGGATCTATGGATGTTGACCCCAAGATCCCTCTGTTCCTCCACACTGCTGAAGAGTCCTGCCATTAACCTTGTAATCTGCCTTCAAATTCGATCTTCCAAAGTGCATCACTTCACACTTTTCCAGGTTGAACTCCATCTGCCACTTCTCAGCTCAGGTCTGCATTCTATCAATGTCCTGTTGTAATCTACAGCAACTTTTTACACAATTGACAACACAACCAACCTTTGTGTCATCTGCAAACTTATTAACCCACCCTTCCACATCCTCATCCAAGTCATTTATAAAAATCACAAAGAGCAGGGGTCCCAGAACAGATTCCTGCGGAACACCACTGGTCACCGACCTCCAGGCAGAATAGGCTCCATCTACAACCACCCTCTGTCTTCTGTGAGAGAGCCAATTCTGAATCCACACAGCCAAGTTTCCCTGGATCCCATGCCTCCTGACTTTCTGAATCAGCCTTCCATGAGGAACCTTATCAAACGCCTTACTAAAACCCATGTATACCACATCCACTGCTCTACCTTCATCAATGTGCTTTGTCACATCCTCAAAGAATTCAATCAGGCTCGTGAGGCACAACCTGCCCCTCACAAAGCCATGCTGACTGCCCCTAATCAGCCTATGCTTCTCCAAATGCCCATAAATCCTGTCTCTAAGAATCTTCTCCAGTAATTTGACCACCACTGAAGTCAGATTCACTGGTCTGTAATTCCCAGGGTTATCCCTACTCCCTTTCTTGAACAAATCAACAACATTTGTCACCCTCCAATCATCTGGCACTACTCCTGTGGCCTTTGAAGACGCAAAGATCATCAACGAAAGCGCAGCAATCTCTTCCCTCACTTCCCATATTAACCTTGGATATATCCCGTCCGGCCCCGGTGACTTATCTATCCTAATGTTTTTCAAAAGTTCTAGCACATCCTCTTTCCTCACGTCAACATGCCCTGGCATATCAGCCTGTAGTACGCCATCCTCACAAACGTCAAGGTCTCTCTCTCTGGTGAATACTGAAGCAAAATATTCATTAAGGACCTCCCCACCTCTTCTGACTCCAGGCACATGTTTCCTCTTTTATCCCCGATCGGTTCTACCCTCACTCGAGTCATCCTCTTATTCTTCACATATGTGTAGAACGCCTTGGGGTTTTCCTTGATCCTACTTGCCAAGGACTTCTCATGCCCCCTTCTAGCTCTCCTAAGTCCATTCTTAAGCTCCCTCCTGGCTATCTTGTAACTCTCCAGAGCCATGTCTTTCCTCAGGTAAGCTTCTTTCTTCCTCTTGACAAAATATGTTAAGTTTCTTGTCAAGCACAGTCACTTCACTCTACCGTCCTTACCCTGCCTCAATGGGACAAACCTATCCAGAACCCCATGCAAGTACTCCCTAAACAACCTCCACATTTTCATTGTGCATTTCCCCAAGAACATCTGTTCCCAATTTACACTCCCAAGTTCCTGTCTAATAGCATCATAATTCCCCCTCCCCCAATATTGTCCCATGTCGTCTGCTCCTATCCCTCTCCAAGGCTATAGTAAAGGTCAAGGGAGTTATGGTCACTATCTCCAAAATGCTCTCCCACCAAATCAGGCTCATTGCCTAGTACCAGGTCCAGTGTGGCCTCTCCTCTAGTCAGCCTGTCCACATACTGTGTCAGGAATCCTTCCTGGACACACCGAACAAACTCTGCCCCATCTATCCCCTTTACACTAAGGAGGTGCCAATCAATATTAGCAAAGTTGAAATCACCCATGACAACAGCCCAGTTTTCCAAAATCTGCCTCCCGATCTGTTTGTGTCTCTGTTGCTATTGGGGGGGGGGGGTTCTGTAGAATACTCCCAACAGAGTGATCACTCCCTTCCTGTTTCTGACTTCCACCCACACTGACTCAGTGAACGATCCCTCCAGGACATCCTCCCTTTCTACAGCTGTGATACTGTCCCTGATCAGCAAAGCCACACCCCCACTTCTTTTAGCTCCGTCCCTGTCCCTTCTGAAACATCTAAACCCCGGAATATCCAGCAGCCATTCCTGCCCTTGCGACAGCCAAGTCTCTGTTATGGCCACAATGTTGTAGTTCCATGTGCTTACCCATGCTCTAAGTTCATCACCCTTGTTCCTGATACTACTTGCATACCCATCCAACTGACTGTAATTTTGCCCTTTCAAATGCCTATCCTTCCTCACAGTCTCTCTACACTCTGCATCTACTTGTACACTACATGCACCAACCTCTGACCTATCACTCTGGTTCTCATCCCCCTGCCAAACTAGTTTAAACCCTTCCCAACAGTTCTAGCAAACCTGCCCGCAAGAATATTGGTCCCCCTCCAGTTCAGATGTAACCCATCCCTTTTGTACAGGTCATACCTTCCCCGGAAGAGATCCCAATGATCAACAAATCTGAAACCCTGCCCTCTGCACCAACTCCTCAGCCACAGATTCATCTGCCAAATCAACCTATTCTTATCGTTACTGGCGCGTGGCACAGGCAGCAATCCAGAGATTACTACCCTTGAGGTCCTGCTTTTCAGCTTCCTACCTAACTCCCTATATTCCCTCTTCAGGACCTCATCTCTTTTCCTACCCATGTCATTGGGACCAATATGTACCACGACCTCTGGCTGTTCACCCTCCCCTTTCAGAATGCTGTGGACCTGATCCAAGACGTCCCTGACTCTGGCACCAGGGAGGCAACATACCATCCAGGAGTCTCTTTCACGTCCACGGAATCTCCCGTCTGCCCCCCTTACTCTTCATCCCCTATCACTACCGCTCTCCTCTTCTCCCCCCTTCCCTTCTGCGCCACACAACCTGGCTCAGTGCCAGAGACCTGGTCACTGTGGCTTTGCCCTGGTAGGTCCCCCCCCCCAACAGTATCAAAAGCAGTATACCTGTTATTGAGGGGAACGGCCACAGGGGTACTCTGCAATATCTGCCCATTCTCTGTCCTTCTCCTGACAGTCACCCAGCTACCTGCCTCCTGCAGCTTCAGAGTGACTGCCTCCCTGTAGCTCGTCTATGTACTCTTCGGTATCCCCTAGGAGCTGAAGGTCATCCAGCTGCATCTCCAGTTCCCCAACACGGTCTGTAAGGAGCTGCAGCTGGATGCACCTCGTGCAGATGTAGTTGTCAGGGAGACTGGATGTCTCCCGGAACTCCCACATCTCACAGAGGGGAACACCCCACTGACCCTAGAGACATTCTCACTACTCTGGCCTGCCACTAAATGCAACACCAAAGAAAAAAAACTTACCAGAGACTTACCTTCACCTCCGCTCGCCAAAGCCTCAAGTGCTCCATTCTAACCCTGGTCCAGTCCCAAAATGGCCAGTCCACTTATACCCACCTTCCTTTTATTCACTGCTGTTAGTTAGCCAATCAACTAGTAACAATTTGCAAATGTGCCTCTTGTAGACTCTTGCAAGGTGAAACTCAAGCTCAGGCACAGAGACTCACCTCTTTTCAAAGCCCTCTGTGTGAAAATTTAACCCTTCCAGTCACTTTTAAACCTCTCCTCTCTCACTTTAAACATGCCCTCCAGTTTTAGACTCCCCTGCCCTGGGAAAAAGACTGATCATCTACCCTATCTATGCCCCTCGTGATTTTATACATCTCTAAATAGTCACCCCTTAACCTCCTTCGCTCTAGGGAAAATCGTCTCCTCATAACTCAAACCCTCCAGTTCTGGCAACATCCTTGTGAATATTTTCTGCATCCTCGCTAGCTCAAGCACGTTTTTCCTATCATGTGGTGACCAGAAGTGCATGCCATACTCCATGTACATCCTAACTAACAATTTGTACAAATCTAACGTGCAAACTCAGCCAATGAAAGCAATCATACCATACGCCTTCCTCACTACCCTGTCTAACTGTGTTGCCACTTTCAAAGAACTCGGTGCTTGGATCTCATAAGGGATTGAGCAGTCCAGGCCTCAATTTTGTAGCATTTAGGTGATTTGAGAGGTGACCTCATTAAAACACCACAAATTCCTAGAAGGC